>NW_026068263.1:382147-436270 GCF_014885135.2 Alexandromys fortis | reverse complement strand
TCTTCCCGGTAAGCGCACCTTGGGGTGCTTACACACATCATTAGAAATGGGCTAGTCCAGGTGCGAGAATTAGCCTGTAAGGGTTAGAGTTCATGGGCCAAGCAGTTCTTAAATGAATACAGTTTGTGTGTTGTTATTTCGGGCATGAGCTAGCCAAGCGGCCGGGGTGTTGGGGACGCAGCCCCGCCGCTCTTATTTCAACATTCTGCAATTCTAACCTAATGGCAGATGTACTAGCTGTAGTCATGTTTATTGCCACAACTCTATGGCTTTTCAAGCTGCAACAGTGTGTCCACAAACAACACACAAATTCTCTCTCTGTAGTTGGACCTTTTGCCTCAAAGAGTCAGAATTAACACTGGCAGGATGGCCCAGAAAGCCAGCATTTTAAAACAGCATGGCTTTTTTCCTGCTACAGCTAAAAACCAAAAAGCATGCGTTCAGCTTTTTTCAACACCATTTAAGTGTTTTGTGGCAGGAACTCTTAAAGAGCTGCAGGGTTTTGCAGCTAAAGCTGAGTCAGGAAGCCTCTCTTAAATGAGAGTGCTTGTTTGCCTCTAGCAAGCAGAGCAGACTATAGAAACTGCTGCTATCCAAGAAAACAGGCTGTAATCTTTCCCAAGCTTTCTCAGACTTTCTGTGGATGCAGTTATCCACATGGGTGCCATTCTATAACATGAGGGTTGGGCTGCTTGTTGGGGTTTCTGTCCCACCCAGTTCCCCAGCCATTTAGTCCCAGAGAAAATCACACAGAAAGTCTATATTAATGATAAACTGATTGGCCCATTAGCTTGGGCTTTGTATTAGCTCTTATAACTTATGTTAGCCCATTATTCTAGTCTATATTAGCCACATGGCTAGGTACCTTTCTCAGCGGGGCAGGTCACATCTTGCTTCTTCCATGATCTGTGCAGGACTGGGGGAATGGGCTTCCTCTTTCCCAGAATTCTCCTGTTCTCATCACCCCGCATCTACTTCCTGTCTGGTTGACCCACCTATACTTCCTGCCTGGCCAATCAGCATTTATTTAAAACATGATTGACAGAATACAGACAATTCTTCCACACCATCTAAAATTCACATCTTTCTTTCTGAACTACTTTACAAACTCATTTAAATGTATCCCCAGTAAGGATACTATTGCATGCATAACCCCAAATCTTTAAAGGAACAATGGAAATCAAATGGTCATTCTTGTTTATTGTGAGCAACAGTGTAGAATTTAGCACAAAATATAGAGAAATATGTGGAGATAGCTCAATGATGGAGCTCTTGTCCTGGGTTTCATCTCCACCACTGTAATATCAAACAAAAAGTGAAAGGACAGAATTTTTCCAGATAATGAAGGACTCCAGGAGAAGACATTAGGTAAGTACTGATTATGAAATTGCTTAGGATATTACTAGGATTGTAAGATATTGAGTAGATTTTTTTAAATCACTTTATAAAATACTTTTATGTGTGGCTTTTTTTTACTTTTTTGTTTACTAATTTTATTTTCTTCTATTATCCCCTCTGTTCCTTCATTTCGCTATCTTCACTACCACTTAAGCCTTTTCACTTTCTGTATTTCTCTGTTCTGTTTTCATATTAAATGCATTTTATTAACCTCACTACTCCACTCCCTTAAGAACCCTTTATTTATCCTCTTATGGGTTCCTTTCTAGTTTCCTGGCCTCTATGCAAATGCAACCATACAATAGACACAGATACAGATCTCTCTCTGAGAGAGAGAGAGAGAGAGAGAGAGAGAGAGAGAGAGAGAGAGAGAGAGAGGATTCACATAATAGAACATAAGGGACATGCACTATGTACTTTTTGGGAGAACATAGGGGACATCCACTATGTATTTTTTGGGATTTGGTTATTGGTTATGTAACAATATTTTCCACATTCTGTCTGTTTTTTTAATATTTTCATGGTATAAAATTCCATCATGCAAATGTACCACATTTTCCTTATCCTTTCATCAGCTGATTAATGCTGAGGTTGTCTCTATTTATTGGATATTAAGAATACAGTGGCAATGAGCACTGATGTACAAAGATCTCTGTGGTATAATACAGGGACCTTTGGGTATATGTAAGAATAGTGGAGCTGAGCTATACTGTACTTCTTCTGAACTGGTTTCCATAGTGACTGCTTGAGATTACATTACCAGTGAAGAAGGGTTTTGCTCGTCTCATATCCTTGTCAACATTTGTTTTCTTGTTGATAGCCATTTTCGCTGGGGAAGAGATGGAATCTCAAAACAATCTTAATTTGCATGTTAATAAAACTGATATAGTATCCTTCACCTTGAACAGCTACTTTTCCTAACACAGTTAAGATTATTATTGCTAAAATGGATCACATATCTTGACCAGAACTACTGAACATAAGTCAAAGACTATATTTGTGTCACTCAAATCTCCAGAAAGGCAGGAAGGACCTGTGTACTTTTTCCTTTTTGAAACAGTGTCTATGAGTCTCAGATGGCCTCAGCCTTGCTATTCCCCCATCTTAGCTTCCCAAGTGCTGCTTTACAATTGTGTGGTATGTGCATTTGTCTTTTTCTATGCATAGTCTTATTGTATTTCTGGCATGCACTGGTAAGTCCAATAATTGTGAGTTAAGAAAAGGATGAGGATATGGAAGTGGCACTATACACATCAACATGTATCAATCAAGAGAATTTATCTCCAAAGAAGTAGAAACTAAGACCATGCACTTTAGAAAGGGCATTTCAACTCAAAGGGAGAAATCTTATGTAATGCATGGATAAAATAGAAGACAGAATATTAAAGTTAATAAATTCCATTATGAGCCAGAACATTGTATCTAAACACAAATTTAAATGCAGTAAATTGAGAAAAAGCTATAGTAAGCTGTCATTACCTTTATGTCCAACTAAAAATATTAGTGATAAATGGTGTCTCTCTTTTTGGCTAAGAGATTGTTCATGTACTTTTTAATTTCTATGGAGGTAAAGATTGAAGTCAAAGTCATACACATGCTGAGTACCCACTACCACTGAGCTCTATCTTCAGCCCAACTGAATGGTTTGGTGAACAGCCTCTAGTTTAACTTGGAGTTTTCTTCTGAACTATCTATCATTCAGTGAACAGACATTTATAGAATAAGTATTCTTATAGTTATTCCTCTGTATCTGCAGACAATGTAATCCCCTTAGGATGACTTTAAATCTGTGGCTGTCAAATCTCTTCTATGAAGTAGTATAGCTTTTGTGTAGAACCTCCATACTCTCTTCTGTATGTTTAAATTACTTTTAGATAATATATATTAGAGTAATATAATATAAGCATTATTATAGCTTCACTATGATTTTGAGAAACTATAAGAAATATATATTATACATGAAGAGATTATATATATATAGCTTTTTCCTTTTCTTTTTGTTTTTGTTGTAGATATAATTTTTCCACACAGCTCAGACTGCCTCAAGTTTAAGATCCTGTAAATTATCTGAAACCAAAGAACTTAACAGCCACTTCAAATTTCATCCTTTTGTGACTTTCAAAAGAAGATGATATCCAACCACTTCTATTTGGACTGTTTCTGTTAATTTGCTTGGTCTGCATCATAGGAAACCTGTTTATCATCCTGGCCATTGGCTCTGACTTCCACCTCTGGACCCCAATGTATTTCTTCCTTTGTAACCTATCTTTCACAGACATTTATTTCATCTCCACCATAGTTCTCAAGATGTTAGTGAATATTATCCATCACCTATGAAGGCTGCCTCACCCAGATGTATTTTTTCATTTTTTTTTCTGGATTGGATAGTTTGTTACTGACAGTAATGTTCTACGACATATGTGTGGCCATATGTCACCCCTTGTGCTACATAAACCCTCTCCTTTGTGGACTTCTGCTTCTACTATCTTGGCTAATCTTTCTGACCTATTCATTTTTACAAACATTAATGTCTTTGAGGGTGTGTTTCTGCAAGAAAACAGAAATCCCTCACTACTTCTGTGAACCTGCTTAGATTCTCAAGCTTGCTTGCTCAGACACCCATGCCAATGATGTCTTGCTCTACCATGTAACAGGTTTGATAGGTATTCTTTTCTCTTACTCTAAATCATCAACTCCATAGTGTACCTTTTATCTAAAGGGGGGAAATATAAAGCCTTTTTTACTTGTGGGTCCCATCTTTCAGTAGTCTCATTGTTCTGTGGTACAGGCCTTAGTGTCTACCTCACTTCTCAAACATTCTATACCTCCAGAGAGTGTTCAGTTACTTCAGTGATGTATACTGTGGTATTTCTCATGTTGAACCCCTTCATCTACAGCCTGAGGAATAGGGACCTGAGTCAGGCTTTTAGAAGACATTTTTATAGCATTGGAGATAGATCCCAGTGTGATAATAGAATAGTGGATACATTAATCTAGGGTGTAATAATTAGTGTATTCCTTAAAATGTTACATTCTTCTGAAGTCTTAAGATACAAAAAAGAAATACTACTCATGAAATGAGTCCACAGCCAAAGATAATCATGGAAACAACTAAAATTAATCATGGGTCACCAGTAACTATACTTACTATGCAAACATTTTCAAGGATATATATTTGTAAGGATGGGAGAATCAAGTAGAAAACACAGCAAGTAAGAGAAATGAGATGTATACATACACATCATTGACTCAGTGTATCTAAGTCATTGTTGTCTTCTGCACAATGCTTGCTGGGCACTGTTTTTCTTTGGCCTCTGTCTGGAAAATAATTTTACTAAGAATGTCTCAAAATAACTTCTATGTTTCCCTACAAAATGTAATGACTGAGCCTTGCTATGGTTATTATTATTATTAGTCATGATGGTGTAGCTCAGTGGCAGAACTCTTGTTTACTGTGCAAGAAACATGGGCTTGATATCCAATTTCTCAAAATAAAAGAGCAAATGGCAGTTACTACTGACTTATGAGAAACTCATTGTAATTTTGTTTTAATCAAAATTCTGGGGCTAGGATATAGTTAGTGGTAGAGCCAGTGCAAGCATCTCTCTCTCTCTCTCTCTCTCTCTCTCTCTCTCTCTCTCTCTCTTACACACACACACACACACATGCACACACACACACTTAATTCACAAATTCTAACTTCTCACATATATGATATATACATATATATCAACATATTATAATAGGTATGAAAGTACAGAGTGCCTACTAATGAGAAAGTGGAAACAGAAAAATCAGGAATTCAAAGTCAGCCTGAAGTTCACAGTGGTGAATAAAGCTAGAAAATAATTTGCTCAATATTGTTCTTGCTTAGCTATACTTTCTCAAATCTTCACATTTAGTTCCTTTTCACAAACATGAAATAAAAGTTGAGTTGCAATTATGAACTTACAACAGCTATGATTACTTACAAAAGATCAAGCCAGTCAACATTCCAGCATAGATGGGGGAGGGATTTGTGAGGCCACACTTCAAAGTGAAGAGTTATTGTGAGTTTATGGCAAATAGTGGTGGGGGCAGAGTTCATCTTTCCTTGGTGGTTTGGGAATTGGTAGGTCATCCATTCCTAGATTGCCCACACCCACAGCATGTGTGTAGCACTAAGTGAAGACAATTGGGTTAAAAAAAACCTGAATATGTGTGGGAGACATGTGGAGGAGGATTTGGTAATGGGAATGAGAGAAGTTGAGAGTGGTCTAATCAAGATCTAATTTATAAATGTATGGAACTGTCAACTAAATACCTTAGAAAACATAAAAGTAGCTCCATACAAGAATTCTATATCAAAGAACTGATAGGACAAAGCATCTTTTATATATCTTTAAATTTATAGGGAAATGCTCTGGAACTTAGATGCTGTGGTAGCTGGAATGTATTTGCTGCCCTCCCCCATAAGCTCATAGGGCTTTATTAGGATGTGGCTTTGTTGGAGCATGTGTGGTCTGGTTGGAGGAAGTGTGTCACTGGGATGGGATTTAAGGTCTCACGTGCTCAAGATACCACCCAGTGTTACAGACCACTTCCTGTTGCCTTCTGATCAAGATATAGCCAGCACCATGTCTGCCTCCAGGCCACCATGGTCCCTGACATGATGATAATGGACTGAACTTCTGAACTGTAATAGACCACCTCAATTAAATGTTTTCCTTTATAAGATTTGTCATGGCCATGGTGTCTCTTTGCAACAATAGAAACCTTAAGACAGATCTCAAAACTGAAGCCTACCCGGAGTTGGCTTGAGGAATGCTGAGCCACCCACTTGGTGAGAAGTGGGTATAGACTTGGGCAAAGTCAAAAGTTTTACTTGTAATTTTATCATTTATTAGAGAAATTCCTGTCTCTCAGCAACAATTATTGGATTGAATAGGGAATCAGCATTATGTGCCTGATACATATATCTTTGATAAGTGGCAGGCGTTTTTGTGAACATTGTGTTTATTTAACCTTCTATTTCATGCCAATAAGAGGCAGGTCAAATGACAGACCCTGTATTCTTGAAAGCTGTGCCCAGACACATTATCCAAGAAGCACCCAAGAGTAAGACAGAAACTGAGTGACCCCTTAGGAGAAAAGGTTTATTCAGTAAAATAAAATCTCACCCTTCAGATCTCTTGGCATTGGCAAGTGTCTGAAATTAGGTATAGGGGTAAAAAGATGTTCACCCTCATGTGCATAGACTGTTCACCTTGATCTCTTCTGTTCTAGAAATTATTACTCTACTACAGTATTTATGAATAAGGACACTACAGGTATTTGAGGTCTGGTAACTGTCATCCCCCCACCCCCCTTGGCGCAGCCTTCCCTGAGTGTTCTCTGATATTTAGGTATTTAACATAGTTTATAGTCCCAATTCATTTTATGACATTAACAGGTGCTCTTTTCTCATTAAATCATGGATACTTGCCCAAAATGCCTCTAGTGTACTCTCAGAGCACAATCTCCTTTGGTAGGAACTACTGATCCATCATGAATCAGAAGTTAGAAAATGGTACAAGCAGTAAAAATAAAGTCAAGGGGTGTCCAAACAACTAAACCCCAAACAAGATACACTAAGATACTGGCCTCTAGTCATGAATTCTTGCCTGGAGAAGAGCTGAGATTTAGAAGCAATGCCAAAGTTTTATTAAATTAATATGCCTTCCCAGTGAGAAATCACTTCAAGAACTTAACTGAGAAAGGAAATATACTTTAATAGTAACATGTGAGTGGTTCTGGCTAATACATAAAAGGAAACCACCTTTGAAGAGAAAAAATTACCAGCATATATAGGTCTTACTGTTCTTTTCAAATAATTAGTACTACCTACAGTCATCTTGCCCACCTGGCAGAATTATTCCTTTTCTGAATCAGGGTATAATGGCATACCGAGACTTAATGATGCTGTCATCCTGCACTGTCCTCTTAATCTGCCCTTTACAGGAATGTTCTATGATTTGGGGATGGCTGGAAGTCAGGCTTGCCTCTCTCTCTTAGGATAACAGAGATTAATTGGAGGTCAGTGTTAGTGAACAAATATTAGGTGAGCCTTTTTTTTAAAGCATTTCCAAGCTTTAATTATGGTACAAACTTTTCAAATACTTTCTAAAAAGCCTGGTAAGTATGGAGGGTACTTATCGTCCAGTCATATGGAGGCATCCTTTAGCTAAATTCTTCTTTTTAAAACAGGATTTCATAATCAAGATTCTTTCCCCTTTATTGACGAATTGTTCTGCTTCAGACATAAAGGTAAATCGAGAATATTCACAAAGATCTTTTATATTCCTTCAGGCAGGAATTAGTAATGCTGAGGTCTCAGTGGCTTCACAAAGGATTTAAATCTTACGAAAGCAGGTGCCATGGTCTCCTAGACAATTTTATATACCTGCTTAGAATCACAAGCCAAGTTTTCTTCTACCTATTTCTAGAATGAACTATGTGGCAGTCTCCAAATTCTGAACTCCAATTAAGTGTTTGTGCAGATCTGATCAACTTACCTGTGCACTAAACCAGAGCACCATGTGAATCTATTGAGGGAAATGAGAAAGAAGGATAGTAAAGTAGTGTGCTGAGGTTCACCTTTGACTACTCACAGGAAAACATGGTTTGAAGTATTCCCTAACAAAAGTCACCATAGAGGCATGATCTGTTTGTACTCAAGTAAATGATTGGTTGACTAGGGAACAATGGGGAGAGATAAAAGGCAAATCACAAAACTTTTTTGACAGTATCCTGATGGTAGTAATAGTTTTATGGGAATAGAGATCTTAAAACTTACCAAATTATACACTTTAAATATATGATATTTCTTATATGCCAAAGATATGTCAGTAAAACTATTACTCACTCTCACTTGAACTTTCATAATGAAAATAAAATGGGTTGTGGTACACTGCAAGAATAGCTACCACAGGGCTGGGGATAGAGTGCTTACTGCATTCTTGAAACTTTGGGTTAGATCTCCAGCATTGTGTGCATAATGTCATGGGTTTGTAACCCTAGATCTTGGGAGGTAGAGGCAGAAGGATCAGAAGTTCAAGAACATTCTCTTCTCTGCTATAGTTTGATGCCAGGCACAGCTAGAAGAGATCTGGTTAAAAATAATAATAAAAAATTCCCTGCATCTACACCACTTGTATTAAACTGAGTAGGTTCCATCCTGGTGTCAGTCATGTGAGTGGAAGGCTTTAATGGGTGTAAACAAACTGACAGAGCAGATATCTGAAGAGCAGTGTGGCTTGTGATCTTCTGTAGCCCAACATCACAATGCTAAGTAACCTGAGTTTTCACTAGCACACTGATATGCTGTGCAAGTTCTCCACCTCTCTCCAAGTTTACCATATAGTCTCTTACTCCCTATTTACTTCTACAATGTGATTTCTTTAAAGCCTTCCTATATTTCTGCATTCAAGATTAGCGTACTTATTCATTGTTTCTATTTTTGGTTGTTCTTTTTTCCCCCAGTACTAGTGGCTGAACCCAGGGTCTCATGCATGCTAGGCAAGTACTTTATACATGTATTCACTATGTGTTTCTATTTAATTTTAATTAGCCTTGTACACACAATGTTTGCATCACTTCTCTATGTGTCTGAGAGCCCTAAGTTCAACTCCCCTTTTGGTCTCCTGGATTCTTCCCAGCCTTTTACTCAGTTAAAGATAAGGAAGTGCTTTATTGACCTTTGATTCCTCAAAGCTAAGTGTCAAAAATTAAACTGATATTCAATGTATGTTCATACTAAACTCCCAAGAGAAAGTTCAACTTGATCAGAAGTTGGACTAATGTTACACAAGACAGGGTCATGCTGGAGAAGTCTCAGGAATAAACAAAAAAACCAGGAAGACTAGTTTAGCCTTCAATTAGAAATTCCCTTCAGAGGAAACATGTAAGGTACTTTTTTCTGGGAATTGGCAGGGAAGGGCATAGAGATGTAAGAGCCCTGGGGCACTTAAGTGCCTATGAGAACTCATTAGCTCTGTCTGCCCTAACTGATGTGAGGGAGGGAGCAATTGGGCACTAGGGAGAAGTAGTACTACACTCCCAAGTCTCCTCATTAAACAAATGGCCTAGTTTTTCTCAAGGCTGAGAAAGTGTTTCCTTCCCTTAAGTAAAGCCTCTGGGATAGACATCTTTCTCCTCTAACATTAGGCAAGAACCTGTAAGTAACTAATGAGCTTAGGTAAACTTTTGACTGAGGCCCGCTAAATATTCAGCGTGTTCATTGAGGGAGATACAACTGTTCACCCTGTAGCTACATGTACTCAAGGCCTGTAATAGACCTTGAGCGGGAGAGGGCAGCAGGGACTCCTAATAAAAGACAGGACTCAGAGCTGTGTTAAAACACTTGTTGCCCACACACTAGCCCAAATGCACCACTAGTTGGAGGATGTGAAGGTCAACTGTGAGCATTGCTGCCCTTTCATTTCCATCTGGTTGATTGTGTCCCCATCTCTTACTCTGTAGATGGTGGATCTTGCAGGGATCTGGGATAGAGACCAGATAAGTCACAAAAGACCTCGTTTGTCATTCTTTCCTATCATCTAGTTAAAAAAAAAGATAGATCATGTTAGTGGAGACTGCTATAAAAAGTCCAAAATGAGAATCTGTCTATGAAAGTAGGTTTGTCTATATATTTTATATGCCCACTAACTGAATTTATTTCAAAATTGACCTTCATCTGAAAGGAAGACAGTTAGCAATGTGCAAGTAAAACATCCTGCACTGCTTAAAAAGAAGAATGCTGTGTGTGTGTGTGTGTGTGTGTGTGTGTGTGTGTGTTGGGAGGGGGAGGGGTAAAGATTAAGATCTGTGAGACCAAAGCAGGGAGGCGAAAACACTTAGGAAAGAAGCTCTGGGCTGGGATGTCACTTGATAGTACAGTATTTACCTAGTATTTACCCCTAGGCTCCTTCTCTAGCACCAGAAACAGTCAAAGAAAGTAGAGATCCAGGTGCTTTAAAAAACAGCAAGGAAAATCAAATTTAGACATGGTCCAGCAACCTACTTTCAATTCCTACAATACTAGAATGAAGCAAATGCAATACTACAAAAACAAGTAGGATTGCTCTGCCATAGCAAAATAAATACATATGCAATTATTCAGTAGGCACGACAAACCCTCTTCCTACTTTCTTTATTCTAAGGGACTAGGAATCTGAAGTGCAGTTATCTCCTGAAAAGTTTTATGAAAATTGTTTCTTGAAATGGTCAGGCAGTCAAGAATATCTACTATCCATAGCAGAGGTTTAATGTACTAGGCCTATCTATTTAAACCCGTACATTGTCTTTCCTCTGAGCATTCATCATTATATAGCTAAATACATCAGCTTGTATTATGAAGCCAAAAACCTAGTGTAGACTCATATGCACACGACTTTCTTATTTCTGCCTAGGAAGGGTCCAGGAATACCTGAAAAGGGCAGATGCTATGACCTACATAGTTATTTATAGGAGATTATAAATAAAAGAATCTACAGACATTCATGTTCACTATACAAAATGGGACACTATCTGTACAGAACATATGCAATTCTTATATATATTTAAGTCACATGTCGATGATGTATGTTGAAGGAAATTAGCTAGGTTCCCATGATTGTCATGAGAAAAGTAATTGTTTTCTCAGTGACTTAAAAAAGTGATACAGGCAACATTATTTGTTATGATATAGTCTCTGAGTAAAGGAAACAAAATTCTGTTATCAAATTAAAAATCCTTAGGTTTTCTACTACAAACACATGTAAATACCAGGTGTTGTGGTGCATAGCTATAATTCTAGTACCAGATAAAAGTAGAGGAGTTTTTCAGGGTCACCCTCAGCTACATACTGATTTTGAGACCAGCCTGAGATACATGAGATGCTGTCTCAAGACTTCAAATGCCCCCCCCCCCCATCAAAAAAAATAGAAAACTCTGCAGAAAATGACTGGGAATTCTACAGTTCAATATATTCACATCCAAGCTCATGGTACTTAGCTGATACTCCCCCAAGGTTTTCTACAAATGAAAAAGGCAGTATACCATACAGATTTTATCATACAGACCTCTCAAATATAACACTAAGAAATAAAGACCTAGTGCCATTATCAATGGCTTTTTAGTCAGCCACATTCAGAGAGTCCAGTTTGATCACATGCTCATTCAGTCCCAGTCCAGCTGGATTTGATAAGCTCCCATTAGCCCAGGCACACTGTCTCAGTAGGTGGACCAATCCCTCGTGGTCCTGACTTCCTTGCTCAACTTCTCTTCCCTTCTGCTCTTCAACTGGACCTTGGGAGCTTAGTCCAGTGCTCTGATGTGGGTCTCTGTCTGTATCTCCATCCATTGCCCAATGAAGGTTCTATGGTGATATTCAAGGTATTCATCAGTGTGACTATGAGACAAGGCCAGTTCAGCATGTACTGGGTTTTTGGGATCCTAGTCTGTTTGGATGCACACCTTCCTAGGCCTGGATGGAGGGGGGAGAGCCTTGCCCTCTCTTAGGACTAGAGGGGTAGGGAAGAGGGTAAGTGGGGGAGTAGAAGGGGAATGGGAGGAGGGGAGGAAGTGGAAATTTTGAATGGAAAAAATATCAAAAAACCAAAACCAAAAACAACAACAACAAAAGAAATAAAGACCCATCCATGTGTCTTCTTGACTACACTATTTCAAATCTCATGTTTTGTCTTAGGATAAACGTATAAAGAACATGTCTCCTCTGTGTTAATTCTGGTAAGGAACAACAATGACACTACTATTTGGTAGGGACGAGTGTGTGAAAATCAAATAATAAGGCAAGGATCCTCAAAAAGGTAAGTGTGAATGAAACACAAGATAGAAACTTGAGTGTTGATAGGACGAGCTTCCTAGTTCGGTGACAGAGCACAGGCACAAGGCTGCTGAGAAGGTAATACGAGTACCACCAAGCAGCCAACAGTAGAAGAAAATCAACTAACAAATATACCACCAAATTCAGAGTCCAGTCCCTGTTACTGCAAAAGTCTATTCTGAAAACATATGTTGAAATCGTTGCTGGAGCTTTTCCACTTAGCAAGGACAAAGAGCTAAGTAACAGATTTTATGAAACAGTGTGAACACTCCCTTCACAGTGGGCATCTGGTATTACACAGACCTAACTAGCTGCTGATGGGTATCTGTGAGATTGTCTATTAAACTTCCTAAATAGGGTTACCAGATGCCTTGTAGAGTAAGAATAAGAGGCAGGGGTTACTTGGGAGGGTGAAACTAAATGTCTTGGTCCTAAAAAGTGCTACCACAATTAATGGAAAAGATTAGAGACATTTCCCACTTAGAAAAAGCAAGGCTGCATACTGTCTCTGCTACCAGCAGTACTAGTCAACATAGCTACACAATAAAATCTGCGTGTGGAGAATGTTGCCAAACAAGTTATCTCAACTGAGTAATATTTATTTAAAACCTTAAAGAAGTCATGTATAAACTAAAACATAAAAGAACACAGTGAATGCTATATAATTAAGATATAGGTTTAATTTTCATACAAAGTAAATATAAGTAATGGGAGACAAAACACCATGTATGTACAAACATTAAAGAAAACCAAGGAAATCTGAGCACTTCTAATTGGAGGTAGCAAAAAAGGTTCTTGTTCTGGTGATTACACGGGTTGTTCATGTAATGATTAACTCAGTTTCAGACTCTGGAACTGAGTGATTTCCTGTGCATATTTATAAAACTTGTTTTAAAATATACATAGTGTATTTTTAACCATCACTACAGAAATGACTTGGCAGAACTGTTGAGATGGCTCAACTGTTAAAACGTGTTGCTCTTGCAGATGATCTGAGTTTGGTACCTAGAACTCACATAACTGCTCACAATCCTCTGTAATTTCAGTTTCAGGGAAAGAGACACTCTCTTCTGGCCTTGCAGGCACCAGACATGCATCTGGTACATGTAAATCCATGTAGGAAAACATTCATACACATAAAATATATCTCATATTTTTTTTAAAAAAAATGACTGGTATTTTAATGCGAGGACTCAACAATTTCATTCCCTGTCAAATAGTAGAGGATCACTGTGTCAAGAGGAAATTGAAACCACAGATCACTGAACAATGTGACTTACTCACTCCCATCACACCTATAACTAATCTCACTTCCCTGTATCTCCCATTAATTCTGAAAGTCCTTATAACTAGCTTCTGGTGGGGCCCTGCTCGTTTCCACTTTATCAACCTAGAAGTCAGTGTGATCCTTTGAGAATAGAGAAATGGAAAGTTATCAAGCCTCCTAACTCCCCAATGGACTTTGGCCTCAGCCATCAGAGAGGCTGATGGAGGAAATGCCACTCGATCAGTACTTCAGGATCAGTCTGGACAAGACAGTGAGGCCCTGTCTCAAAATAATTAAACAAAACTAAACCCTCCATTGACTTCCTACTTCACTGAGACTACCAGGCAATCTTTTAGACCTGGTTCCTGGTGTACTCGAACACCCATCTTCAACCACGAGCTTTTTCTGTTCATACTAGGCCTTGGCTGTTGAGTTACTAGGCCAAGAATAGTACTCAATAGTTTTGAACTGCCAAGGATTATAAGGCACACAGTTACCACACCTCTGCTCAAGCATTTTCTTATATTTTTTTCTAATCCCGAGTGCTATATAAGCTCCCTATTGCCTTCCAGCACCATATGTAACATTTTCTTTTTAGCTGCTATTACCCAATACACAGCAACAAATGCATCAGGTGCCCTAACAAGGAACACCTCACCACAGTAAGAATTTTGAAAACTATCTTTCAGTCTTAGGTATTAAAGAATAATGCTATCATATGGAGGTGGGTCTTGTATCTTATCTGTTGCTTTCATTGGTTAACTAATAAAGAAACTGCCTAGGCCCCTTGATAGGTCAACCCTTAGGTAGGTGGAGTAAACAGAACGGAATGCTGGGAGAAAGAAAGCTAAGTCAGGGAGTCGCCATGATTCTCCCACTCCAGACAGACGCAGGTTAAGATCTTCTCCCCAGTTAGTCCCTTGGGAAGCTGAGGATAGGGAACCTGAAATGACCCTATCCTATAGCAATACTGACGAATATCTTGCATATCACCATAGAACCTTCATCTGTGATGGATGGAGATAGAGACAGAGACCCACACTGGAGCACTGGACTGAGCTCCCAAGGTCCCAATGAGGAGCAGATGGAGGGAGAACACGAGCAAGGATGTCAGGACCACGAGGGGTGCACCCACCCACTGAGACAGTGGGGCTGATCTATTGGGAGCTCACCAAGGCCAGCTGGACTGTGACTGAAAAAGCATGGGATAAAACCAGACTCTCTGATCATGGCAAACAATGAGGGCTGATGAGAAGCCAAGGACAATGGCACAGGGTTTTGATCCTACTTCATGTTCTGGCTTGGTGGGAGCCTAGCCAGTTTGGATGTTCACCTTCCTAGACATGGACAAAGGGGGGAGGACCTTGGACTTTCTACAGGGCAGGGAACCCTGACTGCTCTTTGGACAGGAGAGGGAGGGGGAGGGGAGTGGGGGGAGGGGGAGAAGAGTGGGAGGAGGGGGAGGGAAATGGGAGGCTGCGAGGAGGTGGAAACTTTTTTTCCTTTTCTCAATAATAAAAATAAAAAAAATTAAAAAAAATGCATCTTCAAAAAAAAAAAAGATCTTCTCTGGTAAGCCACCTCGTGGGCTACACAGATTATTAGAAATGGGTTAGATCGCTATGTAAGAGCTAGCCAATAAGAAACTGGAACTTATGGGCCAGGCAGTGTTTAAAAGAATACAGTTTCCGTGTAATTATTTCGGGTAAAGCTAGCCATGAGGGAGCCAGGGCTCCTGGAACGCAGCCCTGCTGCTCCTTCAACAATCATAAAAGAGGCAGGCATCAGGGTTTAAATCCTAAGAAATACTTGCTAATAAGTGGGTTTTAGGAACCCAAACTTCTTGTCTCAGATGCCAACGTGTGAAATGGAAATGTTGACATTTTCTTCTTTGGGGTTTTATGAAAACCGGTATCTGCGAGATCCATTTAAGATTTTCAAGTTTATAAATTTACAACGGAAATACGAGGGCTTCACTCCATTGTTGCAGGGATCTGGATCTAATGATGGAATGACTTAATTTTTGATTGTATAATAGGTTTATTGGGATGCACTACTACAGTACCCTGAAGTGATGTGCTATCAAAAGCATAGCACATCAATAATACCACATGAATACTTGACTTAAAGTACTTAAAAGTCTGTGTCTAAAAATTCGAAGAGTACTCACTCAAACCTTACATAAAGGTAGCAGGGATTAACTTTCCAGATAATGTGGTATGGTTTCTGGCCAGCAACCAAGAGGGTAGAAAACTTACTTCCAACCAGGAAAGCCAACAGAGAAACAAATATCCATCCCTTGTAAACTTGTAATGAATTTTATTGTTTTCTCAGGTAATAGAAAGTCTAGGTACAATAAATTGAGCACCACTGTAAAGTCTTTCAGAAGTCACAGTACAGATTGGGATTACTGTGACTTTTCTAGAGTGTCCTCTTTAGACTGTAGTTTTTATCTTCTGGGTCACACAATGAATTAAAAAAAAAAAATCAGACTTTTTTTTTCTCCAAGATCTTTTTCTCAGAAAGCCAAAGACCTCTGTTTATCAATGTTCAGGGTCATAGAATGTAGAGAATACTTCTGGGTGGTGGCGCATGCCTTTAACCCCAGCACTTGGGAGGCAGACAGATCTCTGTGAGTTTGAAACCAGCCTAGTCTACAAGAGTGAGTTCCAGGACAGTCTCCAAAGCTACAGAGAAACCCTGTCTTGAAAACAAAAACAAAAACAAAAAACCAAACCAAACCAAACAAAAAAGAATGTAGAAAGTCCTAGTTGCAAGAAAAACTGCAAATGATTTCTTATAGTAGCACCATTTACTCATCAAATAAAACTGTGATTCTTCTGTTATGGGAGTTTAAAATGCATACTGGGGAAGCAACTAGAATTCTGTTACTCTTTCTGACAGAAAGTCACAAGCAACCAAAGGACCTACATTAGGAAGCTTCGCGCTTTAATCACAATGCATTTGACACAGGTACCAAAAATACTCACATTACCCAGTACATAACATAACAGAGTTCTAAATCAGGTTAAGTTTTCCAAAGAAAATAGTATCTACATACCATTTGTAAAGAGGCCTAAGAGTTATTCAGAAGATTGTAACTCTAAAAATAAAAAGATCATTATGTTGTCATTATGAAAGACTTGTAAATACAATTAATTCTACATTCAGACACAAGGAGACTATGGCTATTAACATTTTCACAGAGAGTTAGCAGAAGTGTATGTTTTCACACATTTCCAGAAATAACTGAATTGTATTTTTTTTTTCTGTTAAAAAGCTGCAAAAATTTCTCCAAATCTGAGTATTCACAGAGGTCATAATAGTTGAGGAATGAATGATAGCTTCAAATTCAGCACGATTATAGTATAGTACTACACATAATTCTTTGACATGGATGACTTTTGTGTATTTGTCGGCTACTTGATACAATGATATCGTTGTATACTGATGTCATCTTTCTATATGCCTGTCATACCTCTCTCCCCATTATCAAACCAAAAATCTATCCAGATATTGACAAATGCTCTGAAGAGCAAAACTGCCCCAGGTTGAGAATCAATACTGTCTGAAAAAGATTTTTACAAAAGCGTGTATGTCAGTGCCATGGAGGATATTTTCCAGATGCCTTTTGCCTTTTAAAAGAACAAGCATTTTGCTTGTGAGCCAACAATAAACAGGCTGGCTAGCTTGCTCACCTCTTTATCCAGTTTTTCCTGTGTGTTACTCCTGAGATTGTTCTCTTTACTCTGATTTCTTACCCATGGGACAAACGCGAGATGAGGAAAGAGTTCCCTAGTCACTGTAGCGATAAAGATTCACTTTGGAGTGCCCATAAACTTTTGCTGATTTTTATCACTAAACACTCAAGTTGAATAGTCTCTCCTAAATTCTCATAAGTTTCAGATTATGAACTATGCTGAAAATTTCTTGATACTCAATACAAAAATTTTCCCAATTCCCTGTTTTCTCACAGAGATCACAAGTGCTGAATACCAAGTCAAGTCTTTTCAATTTTCCCACAAACTGGATTTATCCCAAGTTCCATGTGACCTTTTGCGTTTTTTATGTGGAGAGTTCATGAAAGATTTGTGACTTCTTAAACCTGTCAAGTTTCCTTTACATCTGAGTACTCACTGAAGCCTTTTCCACATGGATGGGGCAAAGAGCTTCTCTCCCCGGTGGGTTTTCATATGACTCCTAAGGGATGAATGGTCGCTGAAGGTTTTTCCACAAACAAGGCATTCATAGGGCTTTTCCCCGGTATGAATCCTTCGGTGTACATTAAGGTTGGAACCTATGCTGAAGGCTTTCCCACAATGGTCACATTCATATGGCTTCTCGCCTGTGTGGCTTCTCATGTGAGTCTTCAGGGTGGATTGGTTTCTGAAAGCTTTTCCACACTGACAACATTCCACATGCTTCTTGACAAGATGAATGCTCATATGCCTCCTCCGTGACAGGTAATCACCAAAGACCTTCCCACAGGAAGGGCATTCATAGTGTCTCTCCTGAGTGTGTATCTTTCTGTGTGCAGTGAGGTTGGAGCTTGCACTGAAGGCTTTTCCACAGAAATCACAGCCATAAGGTTTCTCTCCAGTGTGAGAGTTCATGTGTGTCTTCAAGATAGACTGGTTTCGGAAGGTTTTCCCACACTGGCAACACTCAACTGGTTTCTTTACAATATGAAGTCTCATGTGTTTCCTCCTTGATAGGAGGTCACTGAAGGACTTTCCACATTCTTTGCACTCATAGCTTTTCTCGACCATGTGGTTCTTCTTATGCAAATTGAAGTTGGACTTCCAAC
The DNA here is from genome assembly GCF_014885135.2 of Alexandromys fortis. NCBI lineage: Eukaryota > Metazoa > Chordata > Mammalia > Rodentia > Cricetidae > Alexandromys > Alexandromys fortis. Next base: position 417,955 of record NW_026068263.1, on the reverse strand, counting down.
GGAAGGCTTTGCCGCACTGTGTACACTCATAAGGCTTTTCCCCAGTATGGTTCCGGACATGTTCCTTCAGGTGGGAGGGGTGCTGGAAGGCCTTTCCGCAGTCCTGGCACTGATAGGGCCTCTCCCCAGTGTGTGTCCGCTTGTGGGCTATGAGGTGGCAGCTCCTGCCGTAGGCTTTGCTGCACTCATCGCATTTGTAGGGTCTTTCACCAGTGTGAACTCTCATGTGTACCTTCAGAGCAGAGGGAGTCCGGAAGGCGTTACCACACTGACTGCAGTCAAAGGGCTTCTCTTTCAGGTGAGTTCTTGCGTGGCTCCTTAGAGCTGAGGAGTCATTGAAGGCTTTGCCACAGTTGCTGCACTCATAAGGCTTCTCCCCAGTGTGAATCCTATGATGCCTTGTAAGAGAAGCGCTGGTGGTGAAGGCTTTCTGGCACTGGTGACATTCATGCACTTTTCTCCCATCATACAAGTTCATGTGCTGCGGCAGGTGAGTCCTCTTCTTGAAAGCAACTCCACAGCTGTGGCGGTGACAGGGCCTCTTGTTTACAGGTCTTCCAACTGGCTGACTTAAGTGAGGGCCAATACTGAAGACATCAAGTAAATGGGCGAAATCAGATGATTTCTCCAAAAGATGAGATTTTTCCTGTTGGTTAAGAAATGAGAGCTGACTTTGGCATTTATAACACCCCTTATTTCATTTTATGTTTTTGGTGCTGATGGTTAAACCAAAGGCCTAGTAAATGCAGAGTATGGGCTTTAACATAAGTCTATAGGCCCAGCCTCTTTAAACATTATCTCTGAATAAATTAGCACCAACAGAAACATATTACTATGACAGTGTTGAATAGTTCTATAAAGTCATCTGAGAGGAAGGAACCTCAGTTAAGAAACTGTTTCCATAAGATGGGGTTATAGGCAAGACTGTAGGGTATTTTCTTAGTTAGTGATCAATGGAGAAGAGCCTGCCCACTTTAGTGGTGCCATCCCTGGGTTGATGGTCTTCGGTTCTTTAAAAAAGCGGGCTAGGCAAGCCTTGGAGAGTAAGCCAGTAAGCAGCGCCACTCCATAACCTCTGCCACCAGTTTCTGTCTCCCTGTTTTGAGTTCCTCTTCTGTCTTCAGTGACAGACTATGAATGTGGAAGTGTAAGCTAAATAGCCCTTTCCTTCACAAATGCCTTTAGTCACAGTGTTTTATCACAGCAATAGTTCCCAAACAAATTGAATGGCCAAAGATGTCATTGCTTCTCTTTCATCTGAGCTTTATCAAAGATAAAAGGAGGCTTGAAGTGGTGGTGGCACTCTATTGTAACCCAATTCGGAAGGCTAAAGCACAAGACCTTTGTGTACCCAACTAGCCTGGGTTAAACAACAAGATCTTGTCTTAGTTAAAAAAATAAAAGCAGGGTTACCTCACTCAAGACGTGAGCAAGGAAGTCAGGACCGAGAGGGGTGCGCCCACCCACTGAGACAGTGGGGCTGATCTAATGGAAGCTCACCAAAGCCAGGTGGACTGGGACTGATGGAGCATGTGATCAAACCAGACTCTATGAACGTGCTGGACAATGAGGGCTGACTGAGAAGCCAAGACAATGGCACTGAGTTTTGATCCTACTGTACTGGCTTTGTGGGAGCCTAGTCAGTTTGGATGCTCACCTTCCTAGACCTGGATGGAGGGGGGAGGACCTTGGACTTCCCACAGGGCAGGGAACACTGACTGCTCTTTGGACTGGAGAGGAAGGAGGAGGGGGGAGGGGGGAGGGGGAGAGAAATGGGAGGCGGGGAGGAGGTGGAAAATTTTAATTAAAAATAAAGAAAAAAATCCTAAAAAAAAGCAGGAAATGTGGCTACTGTAGCATAAAGCTTCATGTGTAGTACCCTATAAAGTTTTTTTTTTTTTTTGCAAGCAAACTTTGTTCAGTACTTAAAACCAAATTAATCTCCATCACATGTTATAGAAATATTTATTTATCTGAATGTAGGGCCCTGGTCTCCCTTATTCCTGGGGTGCATTGGCGGGGACAGTTTGTTATTTGTTAACTAAGCTTCCTGTGTGTTTCCGTGCTATCCCTGCCCCACCTGGTGATTTAGCTACAGGCAATCTTCTCCATTGTTAACTAAGTTTCCTGTGTGTTTATTTCCCACCTCCCTGGGTGGTGAGATCTTTGTGCTGCAGTTAGGTAGAAAAGGGCTTCCCCAAGTCTGAATAAACGGCATTCGCTTGATCTCCTATCGAATGACCCTGGTCTCTGTGTCTTGTGTTCAATCTCCAGGCCCTTGCCCAGACTCGCATTCGGTACAGCTGCGCGTGAACTGTACCGAGGGTGTAACACCAAAACCGGGTGTTACATCTGAACTCTAAATGAGAAAGTCTGGGGCTAGATTTGGGATCCTGCTGAAATGGACAATTCAGTGTGTCTCAATTTAAGTGTCAATGAGTTCAATATCAAGATTTTGGCAACCTCAGACTCAGACTACTTAAAGACAAATATAACTATATTAATATTGAACACACATAAACTTCCGTCATTATCTAGACAATATAGTAATAAAGTTATTTACAGATTTTACATACCACACTGTATTAGGTGATATAGGTAATCTAACAATAATGTAGAACATATACTAAGATATGTACAGGTTGTATGCAGTCTATGCTAAGTGACATTTTATACAAAGAAACTAAGCACTCTTAGAACTTGGTATTCACAGAGACTTCAGTGGAACCAGCTCAATGGAACTCAGTACTAAGTTACAACTGTGGCTTGGCACTGTGGAACTCCTGTTTCCTTTAGAGTAGGTCACTTGACTGATTCTTCAGTGAGCTGACTAGTGGCTGCCTTGGGCTTCTCAAGAAAGACAAAGACATATCCTAAGGAAATCTTACCAATATCACTCCATTAGATGTTTCCTCACCAAAAATATCTTCCACAACAATGGACCACTTTATCTGAGATGGAGTTCCTGAATCTGAAAGAAAACAAAACTGGATAACCTGGCTCATTCAAAAAAGGTGAGATGATAGGAATGAAATGTAGACTTCTTTGTAAATTCTAACAATATACCAGGAAAGACAAGGCGCAAGGGAAGAACATAAAAATGAATAAAATGATAATGCCAGATTCAAAGGAACACAGAGATGAAACTACAGGTCAAAAGAAACAGATAGATAGTAAGACAAAGAACACTTCCTTATGTCCTAATTAGCATTATTAAATGTGCTTCCATGTTAATGTTTTTTTTTTTTTTTTTTTTTTTTTTTTGAGACAGGGTTTCTCTGTGGCTTTGGAGCCTGTCCTGGAACTAGCTCTTGTAGACCAGGCTGGTCTCGAACCATGTTAATGTTTTGAGCATATTTGTTCAAGGGTCCATGTATTAGAGTTGGCCTCAGGACAGTGACATTGAAGTTGCAGAACCTTTAAAGGGGTGGGGCCTATTGTGAAGTAATAGGCCACCGATTACACTGTTCTTAGATGGAACCAAGTTGGTCTTAGAAAGTTAGTGATGTCCTGTAACAGAAGGCTGTCTCATAAAGGTAGATATGGTAACATATGCATGTGACACCAGCATTCAGGAGGCTGGGGCAGGAGAATCATGAGTTCAAGGCCAGTTTGGTCTACAGTGAGACCCTGTCTAGAAAAACAGTTAAATAACACCAACACTGGCCTCTCCTAGCTCTTGCTTCCTATTTCACAATGGGATATTTGTTTTGACTACAGTTATACTACCACGCTCTCAAGGATAATCTTCATTATTAACTTGCCTGGGTTTAGTCTGACCATGGAAACATACCCTGGGTGTATCTATGAGAGTGACTCTAAGTAAATTTCAACTGAGGACACACTCTAAATGTGGGCAGCAGCATGCCACAGGCTAGGTGGAGGCCAAGGCACAGATTGAATTAAAAGGACAAAATGAGCTGAGTACATCATTTATCTCTCTCTACTTCCAGAAGTCAAATACTAAGGGATCAGTTACTGTTGCCAGGTGATTCTTGCCATGATGGACTAAACCTTAAAACTATGACCAAATAAACTTTTTCCCTTAAGTTACAAAAACAATCTGTCATGTTTTAAACAATACAGTTGGTACCAGGATGATGGCACCATGTTCCTGAATTGATACATAAGTGAATTAAATAATGTTCCAGGTGATTTTCTAACAGAAACAGGAAAGCAACAATATATTCCCTCCATTCCAATCACTGAAGAGCTGATAGCCAAATCACATCTGTGTGTCTTGTGTTTACTCACCTAGAGAAGCACCCCATTTAATGTTTCTCTCCTCCATCCTCAGCTCCTCTTCTTGCTCCAGGTGTGAGATGAGGCTGGGTTTGCCAACTTGATACCCTACTCGCCAGGAAAGACACATATGGAAGGGGGACTGTGCAGAGGACAACCCTCCCATCACACCAGGGGAAATAATTTGGTCTTCAGAGTTTTCTGAAGGTGGACATGGCAGACTTAGGAGCTGCAAAATGATGATGTCACATTTTTTAAGGAACACAGAAAAAAATCTTCCATAAAAGCCAAATCCATTCATACTTATACATTTGCCATCCAAAAGAATGTGGTTTTCTTTTTTTGTTGTTGTTTTAAGTGTTAGGAATGGGCCATTATCTAGAAAATCACTCTACCACTGAACTACAACCCCAAACAAGAATGAAAAATTTTTAAAATAAATTTTTACAATTTTAAATTTTGCTAATTTTAATATATTATTTTTTCTTTATGTGTGCTTGTCCATGTTCAGAGGCCATATGAGGACATTGGGCATCCCAATATATCATCCTACTTCATTCCCTGGAGAAAGGGTCTCTTACTGAACTTGGAGCTAGGCTGTGGTCCAATAATCTCTAACAATTATCTTGTCTTCACTTCCCATATCTGTGGAATTTTTACATGTTATCCGCAATGACACCCAACTTTGTGTATGGCTGTTATGAACTTGAACTCAGATCACAACACAATACAGTAAATTCCCTTGCTCATAGACCCTTCTCCATCAACAAGAATGGGACCACTAACCTTAGAAATTTATGGTTAAACTCAGTCACATACTTGAAAACCTCCAGGAGAAACCTACAAGGTTGGGTACCAGTTCTGCTTGTTCTTAACTTTGCTACAAACCCCACCTATGTCTTGGGTCAAGGCAAGTACTAGGTAAAACATCTTATCCCTAAACAGGTGTGTGAACATGGTAGCCTTACCCAGGGAAGTCAGGTTGCTATAATTCTCCAGCATTACATCTTTGTATAGTTTTCTCTGGGAAGAATCCAACAGGGGCCACTCTTTCTCAGTAAAATCCACAGCAATATCTTGAAATGTCACACACTCCTAGAATATAAGATACATTCGAAGTCAGTGAGAAACCAGCTCCCAGGAAAACAACAGAGGCAGAACATGGGCATGGAAGATTTGATGTGTGAAATCAAGATAGAGTCTGCTAAAGGTTTCTGTATGTGACAGTGTCTGTTCCCTCTGAGACCAGATCTGTTTCACTGCTTCAAGTACAACTGATAAGAAGAAAATTGCTTTCCACCTTTAGGGTGGCTGACAGCTTGTAGCTTTACTTACTTTCTGTCTTACAATTGATTCCGAGCACTGTGCAAACATGAGAGGAACACCTGCTACATGATCCACTCCTTTTCACTTCCCTAATGATTACAACCATCTGACTTTCCTTGATCAGGCATTCACTGACCTGGATAAGAATCTAAAAGAAATCCATGCAACGGTGATGGTAGGGTGTCCTAAATTGTACTTGTCCTACCCTTGGGCCTTGAGGTCTTATGTACCTGAGAAGAAACACGAGTTGGTGTATTAGGCTCTGGAGCACAGCAAGCAAACAAACCCGAATTCTGCTGACAAGAATGGTATTCTGAAGGAAGTTCTGATTCTTGGCTACCTGCAGAGCCCTGAGAGGATATAACTAAGGCAAGAAAATAAAATCCTTTAAATTCATCTGCCTTCTAGTAAGCATACTCAAATCACACACACACACACACACACACACACACACACACACACACACACACACCCCATCCCACCCCCATACACTCCCCTGCTTATTCACAAACAAAGACAGAGAAGAGGATGTCGGTGATACACAACCACAAGCAGCAATGCATCCTGAACATGAGTTAGTTGCTTAGGCCCATATTTTACTTCAGGTACTTTAAAAAAAAAAAGTTTTGGCATCTTTCCATAAATATAATTATGTATCTTTGGATGAGATATTTAAACAAAAGATTCACTTATGCTTCATAGTTACACACATAGCTGAAGATCATTTTAGATACTTTTCCAACACAGCTAGTTTGACTGCAACCTGTCACTTGAGATAAGGTATAGAATTTTTCACAAGTGGCATCTTAGCTATCCTCACAAAGTTGCAGATTTGGGATTTTCAGATTAGGGATATTCAACCTCTACATAGTCCCATTTTCTGAGTGAGGAAGTCCTAAGAGGTAAAGTTACTGCTTTTCTCAAATTTATCAAAACAATCGATCACGAGGTCAATTTTCACCTCTCTCTTCTTTATTATATATGTGAACTATACACATGCTCGTCTTTGCCCCAAACCCATACATGCCTATATATAATATATATATATACACACTAGCACCATTCAGCTCACCCATCACCATCAACAGCTTACGTATCCATAGCTCCTCTATCTGAGGCATGCAAAGAGACATGCCCATTTGCTGAACTTACCAAATGTGGGAGACAGACCAAGTGCAGCCATCGTTTAAGGGGCACGGGCTGCCGTAGCTGAGTGCAGGCATATGTGAGGAGGCACTGCTTCTCAAAGCTGACAGCTGGCCCCAGGGCGACTTCAAAGGCTGTCTCTCTTACTTAGTGAGGAGAACTCTGAATTTTTTTCTTGGCATTTCTTCTTGACCCATAAGCTGTCTAATAGTGGGCCAACATCAACCTAAATAGAGAAACTCAAAGCATTTCCACTAACATCAGGAACAAGACAAGAATGCCCACTCTCTCCATACCTATTCAATATAGAACTTGAAGTCTTAGAAAATAATATAAATAAAGGAGAACAAGGGAATACAAACAGGAAAAGAAGGAGTTAAAGGACTTTTAACCACAGTTGATAGTATTATATATGTGACCCTAAAAATTCCATCAGGAAACATTTTCAGTAAAGTTACAGAATACAAAATTATTACATGAAAATCAGAACTCTTCCTATGAGCAAATACAAATGGACTGTGAGAGAAATCAGGTAAACAATATCTTTTATAACTATACACACACACATACACACAATTCTGAATATAAAATATTCTAAATAATAAAGTAACTATTAGAGGTACCATCATTTTCAATTCTCAAATTGTACTACAAAACTATAGTAATAATACAGCATGGTTTGTCATAAAAACAGACATACTGATAAATGGGATCACATTTAATACCGAGACAAGTCCACGCACCTGATCTTTTTATTTAAAAAAAAAAGCCAGAAATACATAAAGATTGTCTTCAACAGCCTTGAAGAGCTTAGGTATTTGTACTCCTTGATACTGAGGAAGTAGAGACAGGAAAGAGAGAAAGAGAGAGAGAGAGAAAGGGCAGGGATAGAGAGGAAAACAGGAGAAGCAAACATCTTACAAGAGTACGCAACAGATGTGAATAAGGAAATGTGTAAAATATCAACCAGCTTTAAAAAGAAAGTTCTGATACATTCTATGACACATACACAAAAATTTATATTAAGAGACATTAGCAAGGCAAAGAAGGACAGATGTGCAATTTCACTTACATGAGCCTCATGAAGTCAGATTGATTCATGAAGTCAAAAAGCAGAATGCTTTTGCCAGGATCTGTGGAAAAGGCAAGTAAGGAGTTACTCTTTAAGGGATTCCCAGTTTCAGTTTAAAATTACAGAAAACTTCAAAAGTTACATGGGGAAATGTAGTCTATTGTGAATGTATGGACCACCACTGAACTGAATAACGGCTAAGTTTTCTTTTATTTCATCTTTAAAAAAAAGGCTCACTTTTTGTTGTTTTGGTTTTTTGTTTTTTTGAGACAGGGTTTCTCTGTGTAGTTTGGTGCCTGTTCTGAAACTAGCGCTTGTAGACCAGGCTGGCCTTGAACTCACAAGGCCAGCCTTCTGCTGCCTTTAAATTGCTGGGATTAAAGGCGAGCACCACCACCACCTGGCAACTAATTGATTTTCATGTGTATGAGTGAGTGTTTTGCTTGCATGCACGCATGTGTCATTTGTTCCTGATGCTTGTTGAGATAAAAAAACAGTATCATACTGCTAGAACTGGAGGAACTGTTCTAAGTTGCCACAAGGGTGCTGGGGACCAAATGAAAGTCCTCTGTAATACCAAGTGTTCTTACCTACTGAGTTAGACTTCTAGTCACTTATTTTATCTCAACACTTAAAGTATTAAAAGTTATTGCACAGAAGGATAACTACAGATAGCAATAAAAAATTACACATTTCAAAACCTAGAAGAAAGTGTTTTGATATTTTTACAATGACTACAAATGCTTGAAAAAATATTTAGTTCAACTTAAGCATTAATTCCCACATATATATGATATATATATAATATATATTATATATATAGGATATATATATCATGTTACCCTGATGATATGTATAATTTTAATTGAAAATTAGAATTTAAAATTAGGTTTTTGAAGTTATTACGTTATTTCCCCTCTCCCTCCAATCAATCTCTCCTGGGTAAACCTGCATTTTTCTTTCATATTTATGTAATGGCTTATAAGCAAAGAAATGTAATAAACCACATAAATGGACTTAAAGACAAAAATCACATGATCATCTCAGTAAATAGAGAACAGGCATGTTAAAAAAATTTCCATGATAAAAGTCCCAGAGAATGTAGTCCCCAGGAATTACCACAAATAAAAATTATTCATGACAACCATCATCTTAAGTGTGCAACATCATCTTAAGTGGAGAAAAGCTAGAGGCAATTCTAGTGAAGTCAGGAACCAGACAGGGATATCCACTACCCACACTCCTTTTCAATAATGTACTCAAAATACTCAAGGAATAGGCAAGAAAAAGAAATATAAGTGATATAAATAGTGAAGGAAGAAGTCACACTACCCTTATTTGTGGATGATATGATACTATAGATTAGAGATTCCCAAAATGATACCAGAAAACTCCTAGAAAAGATAAACAAATTCAGCAATGTGGCAGGACAAAGAATCAACTGGAAAAAATCAATACCTTTCTATATACCAACAGAAAACATACAGAGGAGGACACCGTGGATACACTCCCATTCACAGTAGTCTCAAAGAAAATAAAGAATCTAATAAAAAACCTAGCCTTTACACCTCTAAAGAAAGAGACAGAAAGACACTAGAAAATGGAAAGACACCCTATGCTTATAGACTAGTAGAGTTAACATTATGAAACTGTTCATTATATCAAAAGCTATTAATACAATACCAATCAAAAGCCTTCCAATATTCTTCAAAGAATTAAGAAATATTGTAAAACTCATATGGAACCATGAAAGGATAGCCAAAACAATGATGACTAAAAGGAACAATGTTAGGATTGTAATTTCAAATCTTATGTATAACAGAGTCATAGTAATAGCACCAAATCAGGTGTGTAAACGAATAGAACAATATCAAAGACACAAACATGTGCATACATAGCTTTAGCCACTAATATTTGACAAGCACTCCAAAAGCATATGTTGAAGAAAGTGCTATAAAACTGGATATCCACATGTAGAGATGCCTCTTGTTGGAGTGTGAGGAAACTAGGACCATCATCCACTGCTGGTGGGACTGCAAACTAGTGTGGTCACTACTGAAATTAATGAGAAGCTCAAAAAGCTAAAAATGAATTCATCATATGATCAGTCTTCCCACTCCTTGACATATGCTGAAATGTGGACATCCAACTCCACAGATATCTGTTTAGACATGTTCAATGTTGCTTTATTCACAATAGCTTGGATATGGAAAAGGCCTAGATGTCCCACAACTGATAAGTGTATAACTGGTACATATCTACTACAGAATACTATTTAGCAAAAAAAAAAAAAAAATTGAAATCATGAACAAGTAAATAGATGGAACTAGAAAATATTATATTGAATTAAGGAAACCCGAACCGAGAAAGACAAACCACATGTTCTTTCTCATTGGACGTTCCTAGCTCCAAATCTTCAAATGTGACTAATGTGACTATAGTAACTATAGGAACCTGGAAAGTAAAACTAAGCTATTGCCACAAAAGGGAGGTTGGGGAGCATTGGAGAGGTAAATAGCAGTGGGCAAATGATCTAATTAGGGAAAGAGCAAAGGGTAAATACAGAAGATGGTAGGCAGAGGGCAAAAGGGAATAGCAGAATGCAAGCAATCTACTTGACAGGCAGAATGAGAAAGGAGGGCTTTTAGGGAGCAGGGAGGGAGGTAAATAAAGAAGATGAAGAAAGTGGGGTAAATAACAATAACAATGTCTGAAAAAGCCACAAGAAATCATACTATTAACTGTTTACCTTAAAAAAACAATAGTCCACATACATAATATGTGTATAAATAAATGCAGACATTTTTAATGAACTTTTCTCATCTGGTCTGAATGTGCTCCTTCCAAGAGCCAAAAACCACCTAAGGTCACAAAGCAGGTCCCCCAATGGTAGTGTTAATAACGATGATTCAGTTACAACCTGAGGACATTTTGCCAGGAAGAAGAAACCTAAAGAATTTCTCAGAGGCTCTTAAAGGTTGACTGAATGCTCCTGACTACAACTCTCAGTACAACCACTGTCTGACACAGTCCCCATACCAAACACCTGGCAGTGCCAGGTTTCAAGAACACCTCTCCCCTCTCGTTGCCATCTACTCTAAAAAACCTAACAAGCTTTGGCAGCTAGGTGCTGTCCTCCACTGTCTGGGGCAGTCCAGCAAGTTTTGTTCTGTATTTTGATAAATGGTTTCATGTTGCACCTACTTACACTAACCAAAACCCTCATACTAGACAAGGGGAATCCTTTTTGTGTTGTTGACCAAGGCTGTCCAAGACATTCCCCAAATATAAGAGCCCATTGCTGAAGGTCCCAAACACTTGAGACAAAGGGTCCAGAGGCCCTTGAATTGTACCTGACCTGAGTTCCTTCCTCAGGATAGCTTTCACTGTACAGAATTGTGGTGGGAGAGAAGCAACCTACAGTCCTACTCAGCTATGACGCATATTCCACAAGACCCTACAATGCAATACACCCTAAAAGAGCAATAGTTGCATACTTGACAGTAACCAATAGCTTTCTAAATGAACGTAAGACTTGCTCCACTAGAGGGAAACCATTACTGGTACTGGAAACCTAACTAGCTTCTCAGTGCTAGTGAAGTCATGGATGCTGGAGGAGAACCTATAACCACCACTTCACTAAAAAGAAAAGCATAATCCCTAACTGGCTTCTAAACATTTATTCTTATACTTACAGGTAAGTCTAGTCCTCCCTGTCATTAAGAGAACTTCTCTTTGCAACAAAGACTACCATAGAAAACCACAACCAATAAGACACAGAGTTACAGAGGCCAGACCCAATAAATATATCTACAAAAGACTCCTGCACCTAAGGCTCAGATAACATTTAGGAAGATTGTGCAGAAAAATTGAAATGGCCAGAAGATCAGAGAGCTTGCTAGGAGATTATTTCCTATGCATATAAAAATCTACACATGGGGCTGGAGAGATGGCTCAATGGTTAAGAGCATTGCCTGCTCTTCCAGGGGTTCTGAGTTCAATTCCCAGCAACCACATGGTGGCTCACAACCATCTGTAATGAGGTCTGGTGCCCTCTTCTGGCCTGAAGACATGCACACAGACAGAATATTGTATACATAATAAATAAATAAATATTTAAAAAAAAATCTACACACATCAAGTCTCACAATCACGACTGCTCAGATGTGAGCCGAAGAATGACACCAATGCACAGGCAGTTGAGGAAAGCAGGAACACGGGGGTGGTCCTCCCTAGGGAAGAGAAAAGCAGCTGGTTGTCTAGTGCCAAACGGTCATCCCTGGAAACACACATACCAGGAACATACGGACTGAGCAGGCTATATTCAGGAAGACTATGTACATTCATATAGCTAAGCACTAATAATTAATGAGAAAATAAGCCACGAATGTGAAGGAGTGGGGAGGGGTGTTTGAGAGAGTTTAGAAGGAGAAATGTAAAAGACTGTTTCCACAGCAGGCAAGTTTGAAAGATTAGCAGAGATGCAAAGCCAAGGAGAAATCAGGCAGCAAGCCTTTCTGGTCTCTGTGAAGAAACACAGAATAGTACCTAGGAAACAGACCAAAGGACAAGAATTCCATGAGGATGCTCATGACCACCAGTTCCACTAAGACTGCAGCATCCCATTTGTTATCAGAACCTACTGTGGGCCTTACCACCTGTAGCCTTTGTGGAGGATTTTCCAGTATCCCAACTGGTACCCTGGCACAGCAACCCTCCATGATCAACTGCACACATGCTTCCCTTCCTTCTCCCAGGAACAATGCCTCCTGCAGCCACAGTCAACCTTGTAGAACGGTGATCTCAGACTGGATCCTAATCTTGTCTGAAATATTAGAGAAATCTATAACTATGACTCAAACTTCCCTTCTTAGCCCAATACAATGAGAATAAAACATGAAAATAAAAAGCATTACATAAATTCTTTGGCGGTTTCAATACAATTGGCCCCCATAATAGGGAGTAGCAATATTAGGAGGTGTGGCTTTGTTGGAGTGAGTACGGCCTTGTTAAAGGAAGTGTGTTACTGTGGGAGCAGGCTTGGATGTTTCCTATACTCAGGATACCACCCAGTCTGTGAGCCAACTTCCTGTTGCTGGCAAGACGGAGGAATCTCAGCTATTCCTCCAGTACTACATCTGCATGCATGCCACCATGCTCCACCATGACAAAAATGGACTGAATTTCCAAAACTGTAAGCAAGCCAACCCAATTAAATGTTTCCTTTGTAAGAATTGCTGTGGTCATAGTGTCTCTTCACAGCAATGAAAAACTTAAACACATGATACATATCCTATATACAAAAGATAGATTCATGTATATTTTGTTGACCCAAATAACCAATAAAGTAGAATTTAGATCTGGGGATACAGTTTAGTGGCATAATATTTACCAAGAAAGCACAAAACAGTGTCAGGGTATTCACATTTAATTGCAACTACTAAACAGAGAACGGCACTTTTACTGAAGTTTGCCCTTGTTGGGCATATTTCAATCAGTGCTATTCATGCATGCAAACGTACACAAAGATGAAGAAGACCATATGCTATCATTTCTTCAATTCTACTATGATTCAAATCCATTTTTCTCTTTGTTATGATATGGACTAGGGCAAAACAATGAGTTGCATTCTCAGTAAATCAATATATCAATATACCTGGTTGCCATTTAGGCCATGTTTCATGAGTCAAAAGGAAGAGTGAGATATATTTCCATCAAAATGTTGAGGAATAAAATTCAGAAGAAACTATTACATTAATCCACATATCAAAGGAGTCATAATATGGAGTTATAACATACGATAATCATATTTAGAAATATATATATATATATGTGAAAAGAGACTATACTTTACAGAGGATGATGCACAACTTTAATTGTAGAATCAGGGAGGGAAAGACTGGTAGGCATCTTTGAGTATGAGGCCTACCTGATCTATATAGTGAGTTCTATGTCATCCAGAGTTTCAGAATAAGACATTGTCTCAAAACAAAAGGAAACAAAACAAAATGTACAAAACCCCAAAACAGCATTTCCATTTGGGGGATGTAACAGTTGTCTAGTCTAAGTCAGGGGAAATGAAATAGTGTTACAAGCTTTAAAAGAAGAAAGAAATACTGAAGCCAGAGCAGGTCTGGAATTGCAGCAACTGAGAGATTGAGGTAGAAGGATCAGGAAAGTTCAAAGCCATTCTCAGCTAGCTGAAAACTTCAAGGCCAGCTTGGGCTTCAAAGACCCTGTCCCTCCCATTAAAAAAGAGACAAAATGTCAGAAACCTATGAGACAGAAAATACATACTATAAAATGGATTGTCTTAAGTAAAGTTCTAATGTTTGTCTAAAAAAAAACCCAACCAAACGAACAAACAAACAAAAAAAACAGTATCTAAACCAGGAGTGGTACACACACCTCTATAATCTCAGCACAGAGAGAAGTTGAACCATGAAGATTATAAATTTGAGAAGCCAGTCTGGACTACATTGTGAGATCCTGTTATAATAATAATAATAATAATAATAATAATAATAATAATAAAAGATTAAGTACATAAATATTAGGAATATATAGAACACATTAAAACATAAGTGATTGTGAACAAAGTTTGATTACACAGCTTAAACATTTTATGAGAATAATAACCTCCTTAAGAAATTTTTATCATAAGAAAATATAAAACAAGAACGCAACATAGTCCTCCAGAAAGTCAAATACAGCTTTAATCAAATAAAGTTTTCCCAATCTGGGTATGATGGCAAAACCCCTTAACTCCAGCACAGCACTCAAGCCACTGGAGCAGAAGATTGGGAGACTACAAAATAAGATTATAACTTTAAGACAAAAAAGTGTGTGTATGTGTGTCTGGGCACACACATGAAGGTCACAGGACAAGCAAAGGAGTTAGTCGTCTCCTTTCACCTTGTTAAGTAAGGGTCTGTCTGTTATTTCTGCAGTGCTCTGTTTTCTAGAATAGTTAACCCTTCCCCTACACACACACACACACACACACACACACACACACACACACACACACAAGTGAGTGCACTTCTAGCCCATTTTACTGTCTTAGCCTTCCATTTTCCTTTAAGGAGTGATGGGGTTTGACATGTGTACTCAGATTGTCAGGCAGACCTGCTCTGCAAGTGATTTATTTCACCCACTGGGCCATCTCACCAGGCCCATTTGCAGTTCTTATCAGATAGGGTCTCAGGAAGCCCAGGGTGGCCTACAGATATGCATGCAGTCTGCACTGGGCCTGAACTGCTGATCCTCCTGCTTCTTCTTCCTCCATATTGAAATCATAAAGGTGCATCAATATGCACAATAAATGGTGATATTCTTACTCAAAATATTCCAGATTTATAGGAGGAAAAACCTCTGCCTCATTTTAGGAGAATGACTGGCATAAGCCTGAAATAGAAAAGGAAAAGTTACCATAAAACATACACACAAAACACTGAAGTTCAAAGATCAAGACAGGGTGTCCTTTCTAAATAAGTTAGTTACCTATACAAATTCAATGTACCACTGGAAAGCCATTTGTCTTAATTTCACTATTCTTTCAACAACAACAACAACAAAATAATCAAACAAAAACTCAGTTATTTGTTCATTCATTCAGCTTACCATTATTTTACTAGCTAAGTCAAGGTACTTAAATTTATCAATAGCTGAAAGACGGTAAAAGACTACAAGCAATATATCAGAAAAAGAAAGGAGGAAAAGGGAAACAATAGACAAAATAAATAAATAAAAATAAAATAACCCCTCCAGAAAGACAAGTTCCTTGACCTAAATAAACATAGAAGTCAAAAATTCCAGCACAAAGAAGTTCATTTCATTTATAGTCAGAAGTGAAACAGGACCACCTATGATTTTTTTATACAAATTCATCAATCTCCAGACAAATCAGAATATAGCAAGTATGTATAACACAAAAGCATACATATTTACTTATTTTATTCACATGATACAACTATCTATGAATAACACCCAAAACAGTATACTAAAGTAGTAGAAATATATTTTATCAACAATGTTGATGCCAAATTCAGTAAGTACAACATCTGAAGAAAATATAATTGGACATCCAAGGTCAAAGTTTTCAGTTATTAATAGTCGGGTTGCATAAAAATGCCAACATTCTGAAGATTTATATACAGATTCAACAAACCTCAGAAAAAGAAATCCAGGATTTGGATTTTATAATCTCATTTTAAAATATAAGATATAACACTGCTGAAAAATGAAGACAACCTGCTGAGGACAAGATACTAAGAAATCCCTAACTTACAAGAATGGCATACCTGCATCAGCATGAACAACATGATTTTTATGAAAGTACATAACAGTGCAATATGTATTTGGGGAAGAGTCCAATCAGCATGGTTAATTACAGGGGAGATTGGCAAGCACTATAACAAGAGCAGATGAGCTTTTAAGGTTTAGTGACCTCCATCATAGTCTAGCTTGTAAAGTCACTCAATGCTTACTTTTTACATTTTTCATAATATAAAATAAACATTTTATTTTAATTTAGGTGTACAATTAGCTGGCACCTAGTACGTTCATCATTGTGCAACCATTATCACTGACTTCTCCAATCATGTTTATTGTTGATGGATACTGTTGTCACCTGCTAGATGGCAAACAAAAATTTGGCCTCTGCAGAGAATATACTTGTTGCTGTCATTTTAATTGTAAATTTGAGTATGAAAATGGACCTTTTTGCATGTCTATTGTAAAAGGATAAAGGGTGGATATAACCATGGGGAAAACTGAAGGGAGAACATAAGTGACTTCAGTGTTAAACGAACTAACTTTTGAGTTAAATTGGCAGTGTATCACCCAACAAACGCATAAAGTAATTGAAGATTTGAGATAGAAAAAGTATTCTCCAAGTTTAACAGTAACAAAAACAATGTGCTCTCATACTAACGAGTTTTAGAAAGAAAACCCATGCTAAGAGCGACTCCTGCCATTCTGTCTCTCTTGAACACCTTGCTCTACGAATTTTTGTTTGTTTGTTTTGGCTTTGGTTTTCGAGACGGGGTTTCTCTGTAGCTTTGGAGCCTGCCCTGGAACTCG
Organism: Alexandromys fortis; assembly: GCF_014885135.2. NCBI lineage: Eukaryota > Metazoa > Chordata > Mammalia > Rodentia > Cricetidae > Alexandromys > Alexandromys fortis. The sequence continues at coordinate 401,085 of NW_026068263.1, read as the reverse complement.
CTCTTGTAGACCAGGTTGGCCCTGAACTCAGAGACTCCGCCTGTCTCTGCCTCTTGAGTGTGGTGATTAAAGGCGTGGACCCCACTGCCGGGTCACGCTCTACAGAGCTTTAAAACCAGGGCGGCAGAACCTTCCTTTGTCACCTATCCTAATTGTTCTAATCCCAATTCTCCTGGGTCGCCAGCTACGGGGACCAAAGGACGCCCTTCCTAAGGTTTCAGGTGTCCTCATTCCAGATACCTACTGACCTCTGCTTCCGGGAGCTAAAGGGTTAAGTGATGGAAACCCGTGCTTACCGGACTGAGTGGAATCCAGGAAGCGGAAGTATCCTCAGCTAAGGCAGGAAAAGCTGGAAATTCACAGAAAAGATCCCTAACGCTTTGGGGAACATAAGGGTTCCGAGAGATATACATGGGAGAAAACCCTAAACATTCTCACACGTGTCTTATGTCAATCGCTTCCTTGGGTTACTGGCTCCGACTTCAGTTCCGCCTCCGAAATCTCGCGGAACTTCATTAGTCCTTTATTACGTGAAAAGCTCACGGTGTGCATTTTGGGAAATGAAGTTCGATACCTTTGATGCGTCGTGCCCTCTAGAGGAACTGGGAAATCTCCACTTGAAACCAACAGATTGAAAAAACTGGGAAATCTCCACTTGAAACCGATTGATTGAAGAAACTTGCAATCGAATTGGTTTATGGGAAATGTAGTTCTTAAGTTTGACAGCCATGGTAAGGATGCCCAAGCCGAGTGTGTGTATCGGACCTATTTTACCAAGTTCTAATTGCCCCAGAGCTATATGCGTCTGTCCTCAGCTTCTTCTTTCTATAATCATCAACCTGTTAGCAGTAATTTTTCCAACTTTGAATATTGTGTATACAATCACCAAACTCAAATTTTCACTCATAATCCGTACCTCTATCCCCAAAGACAGGCTACTTTATTTAGAAGATATTTTATAAACATGCTAAGATGCTGAAATAGAAACTTCAACCTCAAATAATAGCAATTCTATCACATGTCCATTTCAAAAACAGTGTTCACACAAAACAGCTCGTGCCTTAGACACATTTGTCCACGTAAATTATGAATCAAATACCAGTGACCATGACCTAGAAACAACTGAGAGTGTCACAAAAGACAAATTTCACCACAGAACCGCCTACAAGAGATTTCATTGGTTGCAAAATGAATAAAGTCAAAGATCAAGACTTTTAACATATATGCTGATGGCGGGTGGGGAAGGGGTGCATAGCTGCCTTGCAGAAAGGCAGAGAAAACTGCTATATGTCTGGGTTACTATCCAATAGTATCCTTAGTTTCTGGATTGGTTGAAATTATTTATCTGTTACTAATACATGTTAAAGAATTTTTTTTAAAGCTTGTTCAATCAAACACAGAGGTGGGAAATGAAATAAAATGAGGATACTGTAAATTGTTCAAACTAATTTGGCTTTTGGTCAATATTCTAACTCCACGTAAATTATGAATCTCTCATGACCCTATAATCTTTCCATTTGCAACATATTCTCCTGGCATAGGCCACGACACCAAACTGAACATCATGAAGTCATTCAGGATGGAAGAATCTTCCAAGTAGGTGTGCATGTGTATTATTTCTCTCTTTTTGGAAGTAGGGATCCTTCATTTATGACAGTCAGCATTTTTTCATAAGTTTACTCATTTATTTTCATTCAATAATACACAAAACATCACTTAATTTACCTAAAATATGTATGTTCATCATGAGCATCTAGAATACCTTGAAGCTAAAAATGTCACCATGTAGAATTTGAGACCCCCAGTAGTGATTTCCTTGCCCTTGCTGGAACCCTGTCACTGTCTGAATGTGGAATGACAGCCATAGCTCATGTGGTTGAACAATTCAAGAAGGTTGTGCAACCTTTGTCAAGTGGAGCTTTGAGTAGGTGGGACTGGAGGTTGTCTTTTTGTTTTTGTTTGTGTTTTTGACAGGGTTTCTCTCTATCTTTGGAGCCAATCCTGGCACTAGCTCTTGTAGACAAGACTGCGACGAATTCACAGAGAACTGCCTGCTTCTGCTCCCGGAGTGCCAGGATTAAAGGTGTGCGCCACCCCTGGCCTGCTGGGACTTGAGGTTTGATAGTCTAATTGCACTTCTGTTTGTTCTCTTCTTTCCCCGAGACAGGTTTTCTCTGTGTATTCCTGGATGTCCTGGAATTCACTCTGTAGACTAGGCTGGCCTTGAACTCACAGAGATCCACCTGACTCTGCCTTTGAGGTGCTGGGATTAAAGGGGTGTGCCACCATTGCCCAATTGTTCACTACTTCTTAACTACAGATGCCATATGAAAAGCTGCCTAATCACCCCGCTGCCAGGATTTCCCAGCCGCAATATACAGTATCCTCAAAATCTGTAAAGCAAATGACTCTTCAACTCTAAATTACTTTTTGTCTGTTGTGTAGTCACAACAAGGAAAGTTACTAATAGAGTTGTGTAAAAAATTATCAGCCTATCAAAATAAAACTACAGATTCAATGTAATTATCATAAAAATTCCAATACAATACTTCACAAAACTTGAAAAGACAATATTCAGATTCATGTGAAAACAAAAAGTCCAGTATAGCTAAAATAATCTTGAATAATAAAAAAACTTCTGGTGGTCTCAGGATCGCTGATTTCAAATTATACTACTGAGCTACAGTAATGAAAACAGCATGAAAATGACACAAACAGACACGTTGATGAATGAAATCTACTTGACGACTTAGACATCAGTTCACACGATTATGAATGTTGTTTTTATATAAAGCAGAAATAAATACATATTGGGAAAAAGACAGTAACTTAAAGAAGTGGTGCTGTTCAAATTGGGTAGCTGCATATGGAAGAATTCAAATAGATCTACACTTAAAACTCTACCCAAAATTAAACTCCAAATGGATAAAAGATTTCAGCATAAGGCCAGATGTACTTAATACAATAGAAGAGAATTGAATAGAATATTCTTGAACTCACTGGATCAGAAAAAACTTTCTGAACAGAACAGCAATATCACAAGCAATAAGAGCAGTTAATAAATTAACCTCACGAAACTGAAGTGTTTGTGTATGGTAAAGGAAACATCATTTGGACATTTGGAGAAAGCATCAGTCTACTTATTATAAAAAAATATTTTTTTACCAGCTACACATCCAATAAAAAGCTAATAAATAAAATTTATAAATACTTAAAAACTGTACATCAGGAAAACAACCTATATTCCTGATTAAAAGAGGCGTTGTCTTTCTACACCTGTGAAAAAATGCCATGACAATGGAAACTCCTATAAAGGAAAGCATTTGATAGAACTGGCTCACTTATAGTTCAGAAGCGCAGTCCATTATCATGATGGTGAAACAAGGCAGTGTGTGCAGGCAGACATGGTGCTAGAGAAGTCGTCATGAGTCTTACATCTTGGGGGCAACAGGCAATGATTTGTCTCACTGGGAGTAATGTGAGCATAGGAGATCTCAAAGTCTACTCTCACAATGATTCATTTCCTCCACCAAGGTCACACCTACTCCAACAAAGCCTCACCCCTTAATAGCGCCACTCTCTTTGGAGGGGCATTTCTTTTAAACTACCACAGAGGTATAGATCTTAACAGAGAATACAGAAAAAAAGGTAAGATCAAATGTCTGAGAAAAATTTAAAGAAATGTTCAGCATCCTTAGTCATTAGGGAAATGCAAATCAAAACTACTTTGATATTTCATTTTACACCTGTCAGAAGGGCTAAAAATGAATGACAGGTAGTACTAGAGAGAATGTGGAATAAAAGGAATATTCCTTCATTGCTCATGGGGGTGCAAACTTGTATAGCCACTATGGAAATCAGTGTGCCAGTTCCACAGAAAGATGGGAGCTGATCTTCCTCAGACTAAGCTATAGCATTCTTGGGCATATATATCCAAAAGACACTCATTCTATCACAGAGAATCAACCATCTTAATTGCTGCTGTATTCATAATATTCAGAAATTGGAAACTGAAGAATAGATAAAGAGAACATCACACATTTACACTATGGAATTACTCAACTGTTAAAATATGAAATTATGAAATTAGGTAAATGGATGGAACTGGAACAAATTATTCTGACTGAGGTAACCCAGAACCAAAGAAACAAGTACAGTAAGTATTCACTTATGTGGATGGTAAGATACTGCATTCATCTAAGCATTGAGATTAGCTATAGATAAGGGACTAGCAAGAAGGAATGGATTTCCCTCAGAAGGAGAAATGGAATACAATGTTATAAGTGGGCAAGGAGGGGGAATTTGACCAGGAGAGTCAAACTGGGAGGGAAGGGAGAAGGGTGAGTTTGGAAAAAACAAAAGATAAACAGCTAAAACCGAGGATCATTTGAGGTGTCATATGGAAACTTAACACAGTAGAGGCTTCCTAATAAATATTAATATACTGGACATCTCTCATTACCAAACAAAGTCTTCAGTTCTGGGTATAGATTATATTTAACATAACTGTTTGCCCTAGGGGGTCTATGAGAATCCTTAAAAAGTTATTTGTTGGTATCTATGAACTAATTGTAAAGTTCTATTCTTTAAGACAATACCTACACAACTCATTGAACATGGGAAAGACAAGCAGCTATCTACTCAGAGGCTAGACAGCTCACACCCTTACTGACTAGTGCTCTTGGTACTGGAAGGTAGTCTGCACACTATCAGAGGAGGAAGATACACACCAACCCAACTCTAAATCCTTTGATGTACAGCAAAGTCTGGCCTGAAAGATGTGCTGGTGCAGTAGTGGCACAGAATTTGTGAGAGTAACCAAACAATATCCGACTGCACTGAATGCCCACTACATAAGAAAATCCATCTTGACATTGCTTAGGTGGCCAAGAACTTGAGGAACAAGATAGGCCAGAGACCTGGGGGAAAACCTGATAACTACTTTTCTGTTGAAGGAAAATAGTATAAAATGACTCCTAATGACATTCTGGTATATTCATAAGTCAGTGCCTTGCTCAACCATCACCAGAGAAACTTCTTCCTACAGTATATGGGAACAAATACAGAGAAGCACAGACAACAATGAGAATAAGGTTAGAGACCATAGAACACTCAGTTCTAACTGATAATACTCTACCAAATCTTTCCCTTCAGGGCTCAGGAACACCGTGGAAGAGGACTAGAATTTAAAATGCAGAGTGGATGAAGGACATCAAGGAAAAAATGATTTCTAAACACAGGGAACTGATGCATATATGAATCCAGTGAGACTGTGGGATGGAAGAGGACCCAAACCCCAATTTAAAACCCAGAAGGTATCTCTTACTGATAACCATTTACAAATTGAAGCTTAACTTTTAAAAAATAATTCTCACTGACGATTCAAACCCCTCTTAAGGGCAGGCAGGTCTCATGCCTATCAGCGGATGTACAACACTAAACAAACTCAATAGTAATTTTGGAGGTCTTTGTCTCAAAACGCTTTTTCAGGACAGTTTTTTTTCCTTATAGGTCTTTGTTTATATATTATGTTCTCTGGTTTTGTATTTTTATGGGATTTCTATATAAGCAAACATGTTTGTTTCTATGTCTATATGTGTTTCTTGTGTTTTTTTTTCTTGGCTTTTTTTTTCCTTCTGGTGGTTTGCCTTGTCCTATTCTGGTTTATTTGTTTTTGTTTTATCTTTATTATTAATCTTTAAATAACTGACTGTTTTCTAACAGGAGAATAAAAGTGTATTAATTTGGATGGAAGGGGAGGCAGGGAAGATCTGGGAGGAGTTGGGAAAGGGGAATTGAGAATATGTTTTATGAAAAATAAACTTTTCTGATAAAAGAAAAATAAGAAAAAATTGTAAAAAAGTTCCATAGTTCTTAAAATTCCAGCACCTAAAAATTCAATGTATTTTAAAAATAACTTGAAATCTTTTCATTGTGAATCTTTGCAAATTTCAAAACAAATGCCATAGATTTTTTTATACCAAGAGAGAAACCAAGACATAATTGCAATCAAACACACAGAACAAAACAAACAAATAAAAACAACCTGAGTAAATTGGGAGCATGGGTACCTTGGGGGAGGGTTGAAGAGGAGGGGGAGAGGCAGGAAAGAATAATGTAGACCTCAATAAAAATCAATAAAACCACCATCAGTGTAAATATTTCAGTGTCTGACATCTAGAAGCCACCCATAATTTTCTGAACTGCAAGCGATCTGGGTAGCCCCAACTCTGGCTTTCCCACCTGCAGCACATGCAGATTTTTCTGCTTGACTCAGGCTTGCTTCACTTCACACCTGCTACTATGCTCAATGGCCATCCCATAGACCTGCCATCTCCAATATCCTAGGCTCTCTACTTAAATGAGGCTGCACCTTTGTGAGTGGCTTCCTAGCCTCTCTTCAGGAGCTTCAACCTTGCCTCAGGGTAACAGCCTTCTCTTTTTCTCCATGACCCTTCTATCCTGAATTTTCTACTGCAACTCATTCACCATGGTCCACTCATGACAGCTGTTACAGAGAACTTTGAACCCGCCATATGACAACAAGACTAAGCTGTTTTCCATAAACCCTGTACCGTATAGAAAACCTTGCATATCATCAAGTTTGACTGCCATCTGGAGATGCAGCCTTGACTCCCCTAGATCTCAACTTCTGGGTTCTTACCTTGAGGAAATACTTTGTAGAGTTTATCTCATTGATTCTGGTCGCTTATTAGTCACACCCGACTCTAGAACCACAGGTAAGCACCGTTGACTATTCCAGCAAAACCAAGTTTGACGTCCAAGGATTCTTATTCCAAAATGTAACATAACCTACCTTGAGTCTTTGATTTTCACGCTTCCATGATCTTACAACTATTAACATTCATATCATTTAAAACCTCATAATAAATCATTAAACTTTAAGGATTCAATGTCCCTTTCTTCTGCAATCTTCCCAACAAAAGCAGTATGTCAGATTAAAACCCTAATCTTGATATCAATGTCTTCCTTGAGTTTGAGTTCTATTGCTGTGATATAAAAAAACAAAACAAAACAAACAAACAAAAACCCAACAACAACAACAACAACAACAAAGTTGGGTTATTTAGTCCACCAATTATAGTACAAAATAAAGAGAATCCAAGGCAGGAACTCAAGGCAGAAACTGCAGTAGAGACAACAAAACACTATTACAGACTTGCTTCTGGATTCATGTTTAATTGCCATTTTTATAACACATAGCACCACCAGCCTAGGGGTAACACCACGCACAGTGATGTTCCTATATTCATTCCTACATCAATTACAATCAAGCATATGTTCCCTCAGATTCCCACAGACCAGTCTGATAGGGGTGATTGCAGAATTGAGGTTCTCCCTTTCCAGTTGTCTCTAGTTGGTATCAAGATGCCATTTTTAAGTACATAGCTGGTTTTTTATTAAATTATTTTTAATTATCTTTTCTCATTTTACATATTTAACCCAGTCGCAATTCCTTCACTACTCCTGCTTCTCCCACCTTCCACCGTCTACTCCTCAGAGAAGGTAAGACTCCCCATGGGTAGTAAAACAAAATCTGACACATCGTTTTGAGGCAGGACTGAGGCCCTTCCCTCTATATTATGGCAGAGAAGATAACTCTTCAAAAATGGGCTCCAGAAAGTCGGTTCAAGCACAAGGGATAAATCCTGATCCTACTGCCAGTGGCCGCAAAGACTGCCCCAACCACACATCTGTCCCCCACATTCAGAGGGCCTAGTTTGGTCCTATGCAGGTTCCCCTGCTGTCAGTCCAGAGTCAGTGAGCTCCCACTAGCTCAGGCCAGCTGTTTCTATGGGTATCCGTATTTTGGTCTTGAGCCCTTTGCTCATATTATTGTTCCTTCTTCTCTTGTACTGGTCTAGAAACTCAACACAGTGCTTATCTGTGGATATCTGTATCTGATCCATCAATTGGTGGACAAAAGTTCTATGGTGACAGTTAAGGTAGTCATCAATCTAATTACCGGGGAAGGCCAGTTCAGGCACCTCCTCAACTATGCTTAGGGTCTTAGCTGGGGTCATCCTTATGGATTACTGAAAATTTTCCTGGTACTAGGTTAGATTTCATGTTGACCCCATAACGTCTCACACAATCAAGATATCTCTTTCCTTGCTCTCTTTCTCTGTGCTTTCTCCAACTCAAACATCCTGTTTCCTCATGTTCTCCTCCATCTTCCCCTACTGTCTTTCCACTGCCTTTCTGCCCTTCCTTTTTCCCATACCATGTTCCTAATTTTCCCAGAAGATCTTGTCTATTTCCCCTTTCCCAGGGAATCCATGAATGTGTCTCTTAGGGTACTCCTTGTTCCACAGCTTCTCTGGGTCATGAACTATAGGCTGGTTATCCTTTGCTTTACATCTAATATTCACTTATGAGTGATTACATAATGTGTCTGTCTTTCTGGGTCTGTGTTACCTCTCTCAGAATGATTTTTTTCATTTGCATGCAAATTTCAAGATGTATTTTTTTGTTTTTACCAGTGAGTAGTATTCCCTTGTGTAAATGTAGCACATTTTATTTACCCATTCTTCAGTTGAGGTTCATCTAGATTTTTTTCCAGGTTCTGTCTATTAGAAATAATACTGTTGGTGAGCTCCATGGAAACCAATACTTGGTGGACATAGGAGATGACACAACAGTGGCCCTGAGACCCCAGACTCCTACTCCCTAAAACCTCCATGTGGGAGAAAGGCCAGGGCCCCTCCCCCAGGTGCCTTTGGCATTCCTAGCACCAGCAGGGAGCTGTTCTGCTAAACAGCCATCTACCCACTCCCAATGCGTCTTTCTCTGTGAGTTCTGTGGAAACCAATATTTGGTAGACATAGGAGCACCAGCCTTGAGTTGGTCTGCTAGACAACCATCTATGCATGGATCCCTACAAGCTCTGTGGAGACCAATTCTTGGTGGACATAAGAGACATAAGAGTTGAAGGAAGAGATAGGAAGGTGCCAATGCAAGAACTCCTCCAACATCCTAAAAAGCAACATGGTACCACCAGAACCCAGCCGACACACAACAGGAAGACTTGATCATTCTAACCCAGATGATATAGAAGTAAACAACTTTAAAAGTTACTTAATGAAAATGATGGAGACCCTTAAAGAGGAAGTAAAAAACTTTCTTAAAGAAACGGAGGAGAAGACAAACAAAAAGCTGGAAGAAATTAATTAATCCCTCAAAGAAACTGAAGAAAACCAAGAAAAAGCAATCAAACAGGTGAAAGAAACAGTTCAAGATCTGAAGATTGAAATAGAGGTCATAAAGAAAACACAAACCGAGGGAATCTGGGTAAATGAACAGGAACTACAGAGACAAGTATAACCAACAGAATACAAGAGATAGAAGAAAGAATCTCAGGTGCTGACGATTCTATTGAGGAAATAAACTCAATGGTCAAAGAAAACACTAAATCCAACAAATTCTTAACACAAAACATTCAGGAAATCTGAGACACCATGAAGACACCAAACCTGAGAATAATAGGGGTAGAAGAAGGAGAATTACAGCTCAAAGGCCCAGAAAATATAGAAAAAAAAACCTTTCCCAACCTAAAGAAGGATATACCCATGAAGGTACAAGAAGCTTACAGAATATTAAATAAACTGGATAAAAAAATCCCATCCCTTCAACATATAGTAATCAAAACACAAAGCATACAGAACAAAGAAAGACTACTAAGAGCTGCAAAAGAAAAAAGTCAAGTAACATATAGCGGAAAACCCATCAGAATTACACCTGACTTCTCAATGGAAACCATGAAAGCCAGAAGGTCCTGGATAGATGTGCTGCAGACACTAAGAGACCATGGATGCAAGCCCAGACTACTGTACCCAGCAAACCTTTCATTCACCATTGATGGAGAAAACAAGATATTCAATGACAAAAACAGATTTAAACAATACATATCTACAAACCCAGCCTTACAGAAAGTACTTGAAGGAAAGCTACGATCCAAGAAAGCTAACTACACCCACAGTAACACAGAATAATGCAAAGAAGGGAAACACACAAACACTACTACCAAAAGATAACTGGAGCTAATAACCACTGGTCATTAATATCGCTTAATATCAATGGGCTCAATTCATCTATAAAAAGACACAGGCTAAAAGAATGGATACATAAACAGGATCCTGCCTTCTGCTGTTTACAAGAAACACACCTCAACCTCAAAGACAGACACTACCTCAGAGTAAAGGGTTGGGAAAAGGTTTAACAATCAAATGGACCTAAAAAAACAAGCAGGTGTGGCTATTCTGATATCTAACAAAATTGATTTCAAACTAAAATCAATCAGAAGGGATGGAGAAGGACATTTTATACTCATAACCGGAACAATTTATCAAGATGAAGTCTCAATCCTGAATATCTATGCCTCTAATTCAAGAGCACCCACATATGTAAAAGAAACATTATTGAAACTTGAATTGCACTCAAACCCAACATACTAATAATAGGAGATTTCAACACTACTCTCTCAACAATGGATAGGTCAAACAGACAGAAACTTAACAGAGAAATAAGAAAACTAACAGATGTAATGATTCAAATGGACTTAACAAACATCTATAGAACATTCCCCCCAAACACAAAAGAATAAACCTCCTTCTCAGCACCTCATGGAACCTTCCCTAAAATTGATCATACTCTTGGTAACAAAGCAAGCACCCACAGATACAAAAATTTGAAGTAATCCACTGTGTATTATCAGGTCACCATGGAGTAAAGTTAGAATTCAACACCAATACTACTCTCAGAAAGCCTACAAACTCATGAAAACTGAACAGTCAACTACTGAACCACTCCTGGGTCAAGGAAGAAATAAACAAAGAAATTAAAACCTTCCTTGAATTCAATGAAAATGAAGGCACAACATATCCAAACCTATGGGACACTATGAAAGCAGTGCTAAGAGGAAAGTTCATAAGCACATAAGAAAAATGGAGAAAGCTCACATCAATGACCTAACAGCATGCCTGAAAGCTCTAGATAAAAAAGAAGCTAACTCACCCAGAAAGAGAATAAGACAGGACAAGTTGAGGGCTGAAATCAACAAAATAGAAACACAGAAAACAATCCAAAGAATCAATGAAGCAAAGAGCTGGTTCTTTGGGAAAATCAACAAGGTTGAAAAACCCGTATCCAAACTAATCAAAAGGCAGAGAGAAAACATCCAAACTGACAAGATCAGAAATGAAAAGGAGGACATAACAACAGACACTGAAGAAATTCAGAGAATCATTAGGTCCTACTACAAAAATATGTACTCCACAAAACTGGAAAATGTAAAGGAAATGGACAATTTTAAAGATAGATACCATCTACAAAAATTAAATCAAGATCAGATGAGCAATTTAAATAGACCTATAAGCTGTGAGGAGATAGAAGCTGCCATCAAAAACCTCCCAAACCAAAAAAAAAAAAAAAAGCCTATGGCTGGATAATTCTAGTACTGAAATCTACCAGAACTTTCAAGAAGAGCTAACACCTATACTCCTCAAAGAGTTCCACATAATAAAAACAGAAGGCTCACTGCCAAACTCTTTTTATGAAGCTACAGTTACCATGATACCAAAACTGCACATAGACTCAACCAAGAAAGAGAACTACAGACCAATCTCACTCATGAACATGGATGCAAAAATTCTCAATAAAATTCTGGCAAACTGAATCCAAGAACACATCAAAAAAATTATCGATTATGATCAAGTAGGCTTCATCCCAGAGATGCAGGGCTGGTTCAACATATGAAAATCAATCAATGTACTGCACCATATAAATAAACTGAAAGAGAAAAAAACATATGATCATTTCATTGGATGCAGAAAAAGCATTTGACAAAATTCAACATCCCTTTATGATAAATGTCTTAGAGATATTAGGGACACAAGGATCGTATCTAAATATAATGAAAGCAATCTGACAGCTAATAACATTAAATGGAGAGAAATTCAAAGCTATTCCACTAAAATCAGGAATACAACAAGGCTGTCCACTCTCTCCATACCTCTTCAATATAGTTCTTGAAGTTTTAGCAATAGCGATAAGACAACATAAAGAGATCAAGAGAATTCAAATCGGAAAGGAAGAAGTTAAACTTTTGTTATTTGCAGATGATATGATAGTTTATATAAGTGACCCCAAAACCTCTACCAGAGAACTCCTAAAGTTGATAAATACCTTCAGTGAAGTGGCACAATACAAGATCAACTCAAAAATATCAGTAGCCCTCCTGTACACAAAGGATAAAAAGCTGAGAGGGAAATCAGAGAAACATCACTTTTCACAATAACCACAAAGTACATAAAATATCTTGGGGTAACACTAACAAAGGACGTGAATGACCTATTTGACAAGAACTCTATGGCTTTGAAGAAAAAAATTCAAGACGATACCAGAAAATGGGAAGATTTCCCATGCACTTAGATAGGAATGGCAATCTTACCAATGACAATCTATAGATTCGAAGCAATCCCCATCAAAATCACAACACAATTCTTCACAGACCTTGAAAGAATGATACTCAACTTCATATGGAAAAACAAGAAACCCAAGATAGCAAAAACAATCCTGTACAATAAAGGAACTGCCAGAGGCATTACCATCCCTGACTTCAAGTTCTATTACAGAGCTACAGTAATGAAAACAGCTTGGTATTGGCATAAAAACAGAGACATTGACCAATGGAATTGAATTGAAGACCAGGATATTAATTCAAACACCAATGAACATGTGATTTTTGACAAAGAAACAAAAAAGATACAATGGAAAAATGAGAGCATCTTCAATAAATAGTTCTGGCATAACTGGATGTCAACCTGTAGAAGAATGAAAATAGATCCATATCTGTCACCATGCACAAAACTTAAGTCCAAATTGATTAAAGACCTCAATATAAATCTGACCACACTGAACCTGATAGAGGAGAAAGTGGGAAGTAACCTTCAATGCATGGGCACAGGAGACCACCCCCTAAATATAACCCCAGTAGCACAGACAATAAGAGCATCAATAAATAAATAGAGCCTCCTGAAACTGAGAAGGTTCTGTAAAGCAAAGTCAATAAGACAAAAAGGCAACCTACTGAATGGGAAAAAATCTTCACCAACCCCACATCAGACAAAGGACTGATCTCCAAAATACATAAGGAACTCAAGAAATTAGACATTAAAATTCTAAATAACCCAATGAAAAAGTGGTGTACTAAACTAAACAGAGAACTGTCATCAGAAGAATTTCAAATGGAGTGAGTGCCCGACCAGTTGCCAGCCTGATGACCCAGAAAGGGGAGCTCAGGCGCCCCCCCCATTCCCTTAAAGTTTCTGGCCATTCAGTGGGGGCTTCCCCGTGGCTGCTGCATTACTCCTTATTCCATCCCAGCTTCCCCCCCCCCCAAACACACCTCTCCATCTGCGGTGTCATAGGATTCTCCAACTCAGCCGGCTTCGGGGCTGAGGGTCTGGGGTTAAAGTGGTGAGGGAAATGCTGCAGGACTCTCTTTGTCCCACTGAGCCTGCAACCAACAAGGGCGCCCTTTTGTCTGTGAGGTTCCTGGCCAGCAAGTGGCCTGGATCCTGTACAGAAGATCCGTCCTTCCGGAGGGGTGAGTGAGTGCCCGACCAGCGGCTGGCCTGACAACCCGGAAAGGGGAGCTCCCCATTCTCCTAAACTTTCTGGCCATTCACAAAATTCCCCTCTAATATCTTGCAGTGACTGTTAACATAGCAAAGGATAGACTGTCATAATAAACACTTTTCAGACACTGAAGAAATAAAAAGCTGCCAGAAGGTGGTAAAATTTTTCATGATCATAGACTCATAAGATTAATATTATGAAATAATTATCCTACTGAAATCAATCTAAAGGATAAATGGAATCCACTTTAAAATTCCAAAAAATTTTTTACACAAACCAAGAAAATTTAATTTCATATGGAGACATACACACACATGCTCACACACCCCCACACTCAAACACTTCACACACAAACAGAAACAAAAATCTCAAAATTGTTAAAACAGTCACAAATAATAAAAGAACTGCTGAATGTATCTCTATCCACAATTTTAAGTTATATTATAGAGATGTGGTAATAAAAGCAGTATGGTATTGACATGAAACTAGGTAAGTTGATTAATGGACTATAACTGAACACTGAGACAACTGCACACACCTGACTTTTGATAAGGAAGTAAAATACACATATGTGAGAAAAATATCTTCAGCAAAGAATGCTCGTCGAACCAGATCACTGCATATAAATGAATGAAAATAGATTAATATTTATTACTCTGTACAAAACTCAATACATAGGGACCATAGTTTTCATCCAAACCATATACAATCAATCTGGTGGAAGAGAAATTACAGAATAGTCTTTACCTCATTGGCACAGGGAAGGGCTTTTTTGACAAGACACTGATAAAAGGACATAAAGCAAAGAAACAATGTGACCTCATGAATTTGAAAAAACTTCTGTACAGCAAGTCACAGCACAATTTAAATAAAGTAGTAGACTCTCAGTTGAGAAAAAATCGTTAGCGCATATACATCTTATAAAGGGCTATTATCTATAATATATAAAAATAAGCTAATTGTCAAGGAAAGAAATAACCCAGTTGAAAGTTAGGTTCAGAAATGAGCAGAGGGATTTTAGAAGAATAATATTTGACTGAAATATACAGAAAGAAATCTCCAACATCTTTAGTTAACTTAGCCACCTGGGAAACGGAAGTTAAAACTTCCATTTGAGATTTCACATTCTCTAGTCAGAACAGTCAAGATCAATAAAACATGTTGGTGAGGATGCAGGGAAATAGGGCACATGAAATCATTGCTAGTGGGAGTGCAAACTGGTGCTGCCATTGTGGGAATCAGGGTAGAGTTTCCTCTGGAAGCGAGATCAAGATATACCACTCTTGGGCATATTCCCAAAGGACTCAAAATCCTAATGCAGAGATAGTTGCTCATCATGTTCACTGCTGGTCTATTCACAGTATCTAGGAATTGGAAACAACCTAGATTCCCAATGACTGATGAACGGATAATAAAAATGGTATGCATATGCAACAGAATATCATTTATATGTTTAGAAAAAATTATATTATGAAAATTATAGGTAAATGATAGATTTAGAAAATAACTCTCCAGCTGAGGTAATCTGATCCTCCAAAACAAACACGTCACATCTTTTCTTTATGTAGACGTTAGATTGTAAGCTTTCATTAGGTATGATACAATCAGAATAACCACAAAGTTAGGGGCCTAATAAGTTGCTGGAGGGTGGGAAGAGAGTCTTCTAAGAAGGTGAAATAGAATATGATGTTATGAAAAAAATAAAACTAGGGAAGGATTATGGTGGTTTGATCTTTAACAATTATATACCTAAGAGTTTAGTATATAAAACATATAAAGAAGTACTAAAACCTGGACATCAAGGAAAGAAAAAAACCATTTAAAAATGAAGTAGTGGACTAAGCAGAGAATTCTCAAAAGATGAAGCAGAAATGGCTGAGAAATTTAAAAAATGTTTTACATATTTAGTTATCAGGAAAACAAAAATCAGAACTCTTTGAGATTTCATTTTATCTGATTTAGAACAGCCAAGATCAACAAAATATCTAAAAAATTATTATATATTTTTATTTATTTTTGTGTACATGTATGAATGAATGCAACATATGTGTTTGGTACATACACAATCATAACATGTATGTGAATCTTAGAGAATATCTTGCAGAAGTCAGTCCTTTCCTTTTATCTTGTGGCCAGGGTTTTAAGTGAGGTCCTAGACTTAGAGGCATGTGGGTTTGCTTAGAGAGCTATTTATTGGTCCAGATACTATTCTATACATGTGAGGAAACTGATAACAATTTCTACATTAATATTTCTAAATTTTTACATTTTCTGAGATTACACAAGAATAAATGTGCCTACTTTGGGATTTTTTTTCTTTTGCATTATGCTCAAAAAATCTGAAGAATGAAAATGTTGTTAAAGAGGTAATACCTTGTTCTAAATTTTAAAAATGTTGACACAAAGGAAATCCAGATTTATACTAAAACATATGATCAATTTGTCAAAGTATTATTTCAGTATAGTAACAGCAGTCTTAGATATGTACTTTATCAGAAATCTAGTCATTTCTACTAATTCTATACATACAAACCCTAAACAAAGGATATGTTATTCAAGTGACATAATTGAACTTAAAAGATTTCTTATGGCGATTTTCATGTCTTTGTTCCTTAAACTGTAGATAAAGGGGTTTATCATTTGAGGAAACACAGAATACATCACTGAAGCCACTGCAGATTTTCTTGGTAAGGCACTTTTTGTAGAGCTGATACATACCATAGAACCAGCTCCATAAAATAAGGAAACCACTGTCAAGTGAGTCCCACAGGTAGAAAAGGCTTTGCACTTTCCCTCCAGTGATGCTATTCTCAAGACTGTAGACACAATGTGATAATAAGAATAAATGATTCCACAAAGAGGAACACCACCAATTATACAATTTGCAACTAAGAGCATGATTTGGTCAATGAGGGTGTCAGAACAGGACAGCTTGATGACCTGAACAAGTTCACAGAAGAAGTGGGGGATTTCCAGATTTGTGCAGAAGGACAGCCGTTGCACCATCAAAGTGTGCATCAAGGCACCAATAATACTAATGAACATAGATATCAGTGAGAGCAGAACACATATTTTAGGTTTCATAATAATATTATACCTCAAGGGGTTACAAATAGCTACATATCGGTCATAGGCCATCACCGCAAGGAGAAAATTTTCAAAGTATGTAAAAACAAGTGCAAAGAAGAGCTGTGTGAGGCAGGCTGTGTAGGTGATGCTCTGATCATTTGCTTGGATGTTCACTAGCATCTTGATGACTGTGACTGTGCTGCAACAGATGTCATTAAAGGACAAGTTATAGAGGAAGAAGTACATGGGTGTATGTAGGTGGGACTCGAAGCTTATAACTAGAATTATGAGCAGGTTTCCCAGGATGGTGACCAAGATTATGAACAAGAAGAGGCCGAAGATGAGCGACTGGAGTTCTGGGTCATCTGTAAATCCCAGAAGAAGGAATTGTAAAACAAATGTTAGGTTTTTGGGCTCCATGTTGCTTGTCAAACTTTGAGGAAAAATGGGACAAATTGAATTATAATTAATTAATTTTTAATGAGGAAAACCAATATCACAGTGCACCTGAAGAAAAATAAAAATTATGTCAATCATTATTGTCTTACTGAATGCCAGTTGTTGATGAGAATGAATAGTTAGCATTTTAACAGATATCTTAACAAATGTTTTATATTTCCTTTTTGTTGATTAAATTTTTTCTTTGACAACTTTATTCATCTATATAATGTATTCTGGTTACTTTTACCCCACTATACCTCCCTCCCACCCTGTCACACACTGACTCATTCCACTCTGTCCCTGTTCCATGTTCATGTCTTTTTGCTTGTTTGTTTGTTTGATGAGCCACCCAGTTTAACCAAAGCCATCTGTGTGTACTCGGTTTGTAAACCCAGTGAGTTCACCAGTTGGGCTACAGATGAAATTGGGTCTTGGCTATAAAATTTCAATGTCCACTCTACAGACCCACTTGATTCACTACCTAAAGGTTTCACAATCTTCCTAAACACTGCTATCACAGGAAATCAAGTTTAAAACTTTTGAGTATATGGGAGGCATTCCATCTGCATGGTATGGCGCATTTATTAAAATCAGAGGAAAGTCTCAGGTGTGTGTTTTTGCTTCTACATCCTTGAGATAAATTCTCTTCTGTTTTTATGATACAGCGCCACAGGATATCTGGACCAGGACTTTATGGGAGCATTTCATGTTCTACGTTCTGTCTCCTATTTTCTGTACTAGAATTATACATGTTTGCACTTCTTTTTCCAGCTTTTATACTGGGTTTGATATTATCCCACCTATGTTCTAAATGCTTTTGACCATGTTCCATGCATAGGACTTCTCTGTGATTCTAGGTTAAAATATTTTTTACAGCTAGATACAACATCGGCACTATGAAGATGACAACAACGGCTTTCTAACTTTTCAGGTTTCTGCCCAGATCCCCCCATATATCTTTACAAAGGTAAGTACAGGCCACACAGAGTAAGAACACTGTAATTTTTTGAAAGTGTCATGTTTACCCCATATTTTATTTGTTACTTGATTTATCCTCAGTATTTCAAACTATGATCATACAATGGCAAAACCAATTATGAAGAATCTGGCCAACAGTTCATGTTCCAATACAGCATAAAATATGACCTTACAAGGATATAAAATTACCACAGTGACAGAAGTAGGAAAGGCCACATGTATATACACAAAAACATACCCATACCCATCTATACCCGAATGACAAACTATTCTGGGCAAGGTTTGGCTGATTCTGTTGATGAACATATCCAACATTTCAGAAATTTTGGAAAAAAATTATGAATAACTTACCCAATATGTGATATTTACTATAGAAAGTTTTGAAAGCTAGCATACTAAGTAGCCCAAACTTTTGCTTTCATCATCAAAGATAGTAATAATAAAAATTATTTAGGACAGCTATCATATTTGAGAAGTAACATATTTCTCTTTTGGCAGAACATGGCCTGGATCCTCTGAAGTCAGGTAATATATATCTAGTAGAATGAGAGATAGCTGAATATTTGTCACAGTAAAAAAATGATAATGATTAAACAAACTTGTCACACAGGTCTCACAGTAGACCTGCCTCTCAAAGCCTTTCTCATACAGTTCCCTATCTGACTCCCTTAGGTAGATCTGGTATAAAAGGCCTGTTCCCATGTAAAATCATTAAATACAGCACTCTGCATTACTTGGATGGCTTCATGAAGAATGATCTTCAGCATCCCACACAATAGGAAAGAAAACAG
>NW_026068263.1:370928-381204 GCF_014885135.2 Alexandromys fortis | reverse complement strand
ATTAACTTGTCTCTTTTAACTGAATTATTATGGACATGAGGCAGAACTTGTCTTATTGGTGCAGAGGCTGTTACCACAAATCTGGTAAGATAAACTAAATAAACTGAGAAAAATGTCTATTAAAGACACTGGGCCTACTATTCAGCAATAGGAAGGACATCCTTATGTGGAAATCATTTTAGCTTATATAGGCCAAATAACTAGACAATTAAGTTCTTACTCAGTTTGATCTTTCTGGCCCATCAACACCACTAACACATTGCATATCAATTCTGAAAATCTTAAATTGCTAAAGTCTTAATTTTTTTCTGGAGATACCAATCCCCAGAATGCCATGTTTCACGTACACCCTGGCCTGCTGATGATCAAGGCAAGAGGTTGTTGGATGTATTAGTATTTGTTTAGCTCAAGTTTCTTGTCAGTTTTACAGCCACTGAGAGACAGTACAAAGGAAGAAAGTGACATTATACAAAAGATTTTCTAGGTAAACATTAATTTTTTTCCATAGAGGCTAGCTAACTACTAAGGGATTATTGGCATTAGGTGCTGTGCAGATAACAAAGCCAACAGACAGTTTCAACGGGTTAAAGGAGGATTATCATTATTTAGGTCATGTAGGTTGTTTTGATGATTAACATAATGGGCTTCCATCTGGAAATAGAGGACACACTGTCTGGATGAGTTTCTATATCATTCTAAATTGAAGTATCAGTTGCTGTGACCTGTGTTATTGTTCTAATATTCAACATTCTCCTCTATTCTAGAGTAAATGACGACATGACATTTGATGTGGGAAATCCTTCTGTATATGTGCTGCTTTTATTGGTTAATAAATAAAGAAACCACTTTGGCCTGTGATAGGGCAGAGTAGACCTAGGTGAGAAAACTAAACTGAATGCTGGGAGAAAGAAGGTGGAGTCAGGGAAAGCCATGCCACTGTCTGGGACATACACGTTGGAACCTTGCCAGTAAGACACAGCCACATGGCAATACAAAGATGAAAAGAAATAGGTTAATTTAAGATATATGAGCTATCTAGCATTACACTTAAGTTATTGGTCAAACAGTAATTTAAACATTATAGTTTCTGTGTGATTATTTTGTGGTCTGGTTGGCTGGGAAATGAATAAGTGGCCTCTCCCAACAGCCATTCCATGGGAGATTCAGGAAACAAGAAAGGAGCTCAAACAGATAAAAAAAGTGGTTAAGTATAGTGGGATGATGTCTCAAAAATCAAACATTATCAACCTGTGTGTTGCGACTCCTTTGTGGGCTAGACAACTATTTCACTGACTTAGCATATAAAAAATCCAGCATATCAGATATTTATATTACTATTCATAACAGTAGCAAAATTACTCTTATGGAGTAGCAATGAAAATAATTTTATGGTTGGAGGTCATCACAACATGAGAAACTGTATTAAACATCATAGAATTAGACTCCATTCTACAGCACGATGCCCCTTACGTGTTCTCTAAGCCAGCCTATATGGAAACAGTTCATATTTAATGACTACAGTGTTTCCCAAGAACAGCGAAAGTCCAGATGAAGCACCCAAAACCATACATTTCCCTCTGGTTTAAATTTATAAAGACATGAAGATGCTTCAGCCTATAGTCACTTCTATGTTTACACCAATGCTGCCTAGAGCCATACAAAATTAGGAATGTGATGAACAGCTGTTGAATTTTGGTCCTGTAAGTAACTGTAATAAAATAGCATGTATGTTGTAAATCTGGACTCTCTGGAATATTGATTTCTCTACTTAGTGTGGATTGATATTATTTTTATGTCCACTTAGAAAAGTCTTAAAATGCTATCTTACTGACCTGTGCATATTATTAAACATTATTAGACACACAGGGTATTGTACTTAATAACTTAATATAAAAAACATTTGACATTAAATTGCATTTTTATATTTTAAAATTCAATTAATCTCAAGCCACTAGCTCATGCTCTGCTTCTGTAAATTGAGAAAAAATTATCTTCATTTCTAAACCAACTTATCTTATATCAGGAACCTGAACATAAAATCCAAATAAGGTAACAAAGTAAAGATAAAAATAAATAATACTTCGATTATTTTTCTGCTTTTTTTAGGAGGAAATGTTCGAGGATGCAGATTGAAGCAGTGCCTACCCAATCCATTCCTCATCTGTTTCTGTTCAGAACAGGGCAAGCTTCCCATGGGTACCAAAAAAGCATGTCATAGCAAGTAACAGTAGGACTCATATCCTCCCCTTGTAAATCTGAGCAAGGTAACCCAGTAGGAGGAATAGGTTCCCAAAGGTCAGTCAAAACATTAGGGACCCCTGCTCTGACTAATAGGAGTACCACAGGGTAGACCAAGTTACACAAATGTCACCCATATGTAGAGTGACTAGGTTGGTCCCACACAGGCTTCCTAGCTGTATATTTATATATAGCTGTATAGCTATATATTTGTTACAGTCACATATGTTGGATACACTTCGTAGTGTACAAATTCTGTCAGACTAATGGTATGAAGCAAACATATAGAAAGATAGTAAGATTGGAAATTAATATAAAGGTCATGTGTTACATGCTCAAAGCACGTGACATGGAAGAAAGTGTAAAAGTGACTTTTGAATACTGGAAGGCACGCTCTTGGAATCATAAAGTCGGTAATACGAATTTCACTCTCATACATTCTCTGAGGATGTGCACTCACGGGGTGAAACTATTAGAACAAATATCTGTCTAATGAAGTTCTTTGAATTTTAAATCGCCCAGGGACAAGGTAGGAGGCAGTCTGTGATGATCTCTCTTGTAAAGCTTAATGAGATACAGATTCTTCATGATCAGGACCTTGCTCATAAAGCTGATTTTCATTTCCCAAGGACACACACTCAGAGACATCTGAAACTGGATTACAGATTGACTGCTACAGCAACCTGGTCTATATGTGGGCTTCTGGAGGTCTGAACTTTGGGACTCATGCTTGTGCAACAAGTGCTTTAAACATTGAAACTATCTCCAAACTTCAGGGGGAGTATTCTAGTGACATTTTAAGTGTGACTGCTGTTTCTGATGCAAACTTTTCTCACCTGTCACCACCTCCATCAGATTAATTAATATCATGCAAAAGAGAAACCAAACAGCATTTCCAGGATTCCTTCTTCTGGGGTTGACAGATGACCCAGGACTGCAGCCTGTCGTGGTCTGCTTGTTCTTTTTCATGTACCTGGTCACTGTCCTAGGAAACCTACTCATAATCTTGATTTCCAGATTAGACTCACATCTTCACACCCCCATGTACTTATTTCTCTCCAACCTGTCTTTAAATGACATCTGTTTTAGCACAAGCACAATCCCAAAGATGCTGGTGAACATACAAGAAAATAGTCAGAGCATCACCTACAGAAGCTGCCTCACTCAAATGAGCTTTGTTTTAATTTTTGGCGGCATGGAAAACTGTCTCCTTGCAGTGATGGCTTATGACCGCTATGTGGCTATTTGTCACCCCCTGAGGTACACAGTCATCATGGAGCCCTGGTTATGTGTCCTTCTGGTTATATTGTCCCTGCTAATTACTGTTGTGGATTCTTTGATGCACAGCCTGATGGTGCTACGATTGCCATTCTGCATACACCTGGAAATACCAAGTTTCTTCTGTGAACTTCCCAAGATCCTCAAGCTGGCCTGTTCTGATACTCTCATTGATAACATCCTGATTTATATGTCATCCTGCATATTTGTTGGTGTTCCTATCTCTGGAATCATTTTTTCTTATGTTCACATCATTTCCTCTGTTTTGAGAATGTCATCATCAGAAGGAAAGTATAAAGCCTTTTCTACCTGTGGGGCTCATTTGTTGGTTGTGTCCTTGTTCTATGGGACAGGCTTTGGGGTATATATTACATCTGCTATTATGGACTCATCCAGGAAGACTGCAGTGGCTTCTGTGATGTATTCTGTGGTCCCTCAGATGCTGAACCCCTTTATTTATAGTCTAAGGAACAGGGATATGAAGGAAGCCTTGAGGAAATTCTTTCACAGGATGGCTTCTTTATTATGATATTTCACTTATTTGGACTTCAACTTCTAGAGTAAGTGAACTGATGCAATATCTAGTGAATTAGAATACCTAATCTTCTCATACTGTCTGCTTCTAATAGTACAACATAAACATTATGTATTAATTGTGTCAGAACTTCACAATTATGTTATTTTCTGTGGGTAAATTACATGATTCCAGGTGTTTTATATAGTTTATATTCCTGAGTTTCACAAAAGAAGAATCTGAACCAGAGATTGTTGTTTAAAGAAATTTTGCTGTTGGGTAGTCACAGTATTGGATGTATAGGAGATGAAATAGTTAGGAAACTATTAAACAATATTAATATATAATTTAAATGTGGACAGTAGTTTTACCAAAGTGCATAACTGGGTCCATGAAGACTACATCTAACTCTTAGTACAATGTGAAGCAATGAGTTGGACATCCATTTCCTGTCAAACTGTTACTGTGACATATTTGTCACAGTGCATATGTCCATGAGGTAAATATCACTCAGCAGATATGATACCATTATATAGATATTTGACTTATTGGTATAATATTTGTTGTTTGGGATGATTGTGAGAAAGTTATCACTCATCAGTGATGGTATCCTCAGACCTAACAGCACAGAGGTCCTAATATCAATGTTATAGAACAATGAATAGAGTTGTTTTTCATTATAAGTATTTTTATGGAGGAGAATATGTTTGAAGAAACTTGAGGTTTCATAAGTCCTTCATAAAACTTCTTTTATTCTAGATATGAGGAATAGTGTGCAAATTCAAGGGCAATTTCTGGTCAAGTTAGAAGAGACAGAACATTAAGTGTCCTTCCTCGGGCCTATTAAATGAATTCGCTGTATTTCAACTAGACTTAATACCATTAGTAGATTGAATGCTAGTCCTTAAACTATTAACCAATTTCAGGTCAGTGAGATGTCTCAGTTGATAAATGTGCTTACTGCTATACCCAATGACCTTATTTACCCCCTAGGTTCCATATTATGGAAAGAGAGAACTCCTATAATTTGTTCTCTGAGTTCCATTTACAAGTCATGACATGTGGGTGTATACAAATACATAGACACAGAAATAAATAAGTAAATAAATAAATGTGATGTAAACAATTCTTGTCTTACTGGTAGAGGGATAGAACTTCATCATTCAAGTTGTTCTTTGACTGCTACACAGATGCCTTGTACGTGTGTGCCTATACATACCACTGCAAACACACTACAATAAAAATACAAGTCTAAAGACAAAATTTAACTGAATCTTGTGAGAGTAATGATACTCTATATAATTTATGGTTTTTTTTAAATATAATTTTTTTATTGAAAAAAAAGATTTCCGCCTCCTCCCCGCCTCCCATTTCCCTCCCCGTCTCCCTTTTCCCCCCTCCTCCCTCTCCTCTCCCCCTCCCCCCCACTCCTCTCCCCCTCCCTCTCCAGTCTGAGGGGCAGTCAGGGTTCCCTGCCCTGTGGATAGTCCAAAGTCCTCCCCGCTCCATCTTGGTCTAGGAAGGTGGACATCCAAACTGGCTAGGCTCCCATCAAGCCAGAACATGAAGTAGGATCAAAACCCAGTGGCATTGTCCTTGGCTTCTCAGCAGCCCTCATTGTCCGCCATATTCAGAGAGTCCGGTTTTATCCCATGGTTTTTCAGTAGTAGTCCAGCTGGCCTTGGTGAGCTCACAATAGATCAGCCCCACTGTCTCCGTGGGAACAACTTTGAGATATCATCTTACACCTGTCAGAATGGCTAAAATCAAAAACACCAATGATATCCTTTGCTGGAGAGGTTGTGGAGAAAGGGGTACCCTCATCCATTGCTGGTGGGAATGCAAACTTGTGCAACCACTTTGGAAAGCAGTGTGGCGGTTTCTCAGGAAATTCGGGATCAACCTACCCCTGGACCCAGCAATGCCACTCTTGGGAATATACCCAAGAGAGGCCCGATCATATGACAGGGGCATTTGTTCAACTATGTTCATAGCAGCATTATTTGTAATAGCCAGAACCTGGAAACAACCTAGATGTCCTTCAATGGAAGAATGGATGAAGAAAGTGTGGAATATATACACATTAGAATACTACTCAGCGGTAAAAAACAATGACTTCTTGCATTTTGCATGCAAATGGATGGAAATAGAACACATTATCCTGAGTGAGGTAACCCAGACCCAAAAAGATGAACTTGGGATGTACTCACTCATAATTGGTTTCTAGAGATAAATAAAGGTCAGTGAGTCTATAATTTGATCTCCTAAAGAAGCTAAATAAGAAGGTGATCCCAAAGAAAAACATATAGCTATCCTCCTGATTATGGGAAGTAGACAAGATTGCCGGGCAAAAAATGGGATCTTGGGGGAGGGGGGGAGGGAGGTAAGGGGAGATGGGGAGAGAAAAGTGAGAAGGGGAGGTTGGGGGGAACTTGGGAAACGGGATGTTTGGGATAAAGGAAGGTCGGATAGGGGAGCAGGGAAGCACACATCTTAATTAAGGGAGCCATCTTAGGGTTGGCAAGAGATTTGGTGCTCCCAGGTGCCCAGGGCGATGTCCCCAGTTAGTTCCTGGGGCAGCTGAGGACAGAGAACCTGAAATGACCCTATCCTATAGCCATACTGATTAATATCTTGCATATCACCATAGAACCTTCATCTGGAGATGGATGGAGATAGAGACAGAGACCCACACTGGAGCACTGGACTGAGCTCCCAATGTCCCAAGGAGGAGCAGAAGGAGGGAAAATATAATTTATGGTTTTATGAGCAAATGAATGTCTTTCAGAATGAAGAAGAAGACCAATTTTTGTAGAATAATTTATCCTAAGAAAATTAATGTAGCTATAATTTTACTTTTGATTGTATCTTCTGAGAAGTAAGGGACTGTTACTTTTTTCATACGTGTTTTATGGGCCTATACCCTACACTTTTCTTCTTAATGTTATTCTTTTGCTTTCTAGTTACATGAAATAAAAGAGTTTTGAAAAAGTACTTCCCAAAGAATAATATGCATTTCATGATTTTGCTTTGTCAGTTATGTGTTAGAAAGTAGAAAATAATTATGAAGATATAAAGCTCTGCTATTTGATTTTATTCTTAGCACTTGGCACAATTTGTAAATAGGTTAGTACTCAATGAAAATTGGACTGAGAGGGTAAATTACAGGGAAGATGTTGAAGATCTAGAATGGAGGCATAGAAAATCAAAATAAAACATTTCCTAACTTATTTTCTAATTTATTTCTAACTTATTCTAAATATAAAATATTTTCTAATGAAGAAATTCCTAAATTTTAAAATGTATTGGAGGATTTGGTAGATCATAGAAATTGCAGGATTGTTGATGTTTATTTTTGAGCTGATTTTCATTTGGTTGTAGTTTGGGGTCCAAAAACTGACATTCTTACAAGTCCTTAGATAATTCTATTACTTTTGTGGAACTAGAGAATGTGCAGCTTGATGCTTATTTTTCTTAATCTCCACTCTTCCATTAGGTTCAAGAAATAGTGTGAAACTGTGGAATTCAGAAACCAAACAGCTATTGCAGTATTCCTTTCTGAGGGACTGACAGATCATCTAAAAATAAATACCTTTTTTTTTGCTTTTCTGTTTCTACCTAGATACTTGTTTTATACACTAGGAGTAATATACTTACTACCATTCTGGCTGTGTGATTTGTTTGTTGCCTCTGCATTAATTTCCAAAATCTTATACTGCTTAATTTAATCTCTTCCAGAAAAATGAGTGAATACTCAAGATAAAATAAGTAAAATATCCAAGATCAAATGAGTAAAAACCACAAGATTAGATCATCATTTTCTAGGATGCCTCACCTAGATCTTAAAAAAAATTTAAATTGAGAATTTGGTACATGTCTATAATGTGTTTGTAGAAATTCTACTTCTATATCTTCTCCTCGAATTTCTTCTCTTTCTCTCCAAACACGTCTTATTTTCATTTCCATTAGTTATTTTGTTTGTTTATTTTAATCACATCCACTTACTGATGTCAACATGATTATGTAGTACCATCTACTGGAACATTGAAAACCCAATAGGGACTTCATCTCCAAAGTTAAGGGACTTTCTTCCCCTAGCAACTACCATAGCTAAAGATGGTATTTAATGAATCTTTTTCCCATCCATCCTAGGACTTTCTCTGACTTGATTTTCTCTGGATCTTATGCATGCAATAAGAGCCACTAAGTAGAGTTACCAAGATATTTATTATGATTTCTTTTATTTTGATATCATAATATAATTATATAATTTCTCTTTCTGTTTCCCCTGCAAACTCTCTTTTATGCCTCTTTAATATATTTCAAACCCATTGCCTCTTTTTACAGTAACTGTTGTTAAATTCATATATATATGTATATATATACATACATACATGAATCTACATGTATGTTCTTAAATATTATTGTAGTCATGTTGATGAGACTTTATGGGTGTAGCTTCTGACATTACTAGAAGACACAATCTCCCAGCAAACTTCTTGGTTCTATGATTCATAAATTTTCTTCCCCCTTTTCTGCAATGTTCACTGAGCCCTGGGTGTGGGAGTGATTTGTATAAGTATCCTTTGAATTGCCTACATCTTTTTATTAGTTGCTTAACTTGCTTAAAATATCCCCTTATAGAATTGGTCTATGACTACTGTTTGATCATCTGGCATATACTAGTGTACACAGAAACCACAAGACCTTGATTCTGTTTCCTGATCATTCCAGTCACTCTTTACATTTGCCTTTGGTACGCATCCCTTCACAGTCTCAGCCTTGAGGTGTTCAGCTTCTCTGACTTGGAATGTAACACAATTAATTTCATTGTATATATTACTGATTAAATTGGTGTTTTTATGCTTTAAAATTAAATTATGCAGTTTTCAGAAACCTCATGTAACTGGACATCATCATATAAAGCAAAAAAATCCAAATGCATAATAACAAGTATTTTGTAGTTTTAGTCATAAATATAATCTAGTTTAAAAGAAAAGAAGAAAAATATGAAAGTAGAAGGGAGTATATTCATCTCTATTATGTCTCTATCCAATAATGCATGGACAAAGAAACCTAGAGGAGGAAAGGTTTATTTTGACTAAATTTTAGGATCTTTCCATATGTTGTGGTAAGAAAGGCAATATGAGTTTCTCGGTCCATTATAGTAGAAGTATCTAGCAGAAGTGCTCCATATAACGGTGAAACAAAAGCAAAGGGGCTATTTAATTTGAAGCCAGATGACTTTTAAAGGCTCACAGAACCGAAGAAAGTCAGACGCTTAGGCTGTGGATGACTATAAGAATCAGTAGGCTTTGTGTATACAAAAGTATGATTGCACAGGTGAATTCACAGTGGTTGAGTCAGTAGGAACAAAACCTGTGCAGACATAGCCTATACAAAATTCCAATATGGAGAGGAAACAGAACCAAAGCATCATTTTTTTTTATAGGCCAAGCCAGTTTCTTTATTCATTAACCAAAAAAGCAACACATAGACAGAAGGGCCTCCCACACCATTTCCCCTTTTCTGTTTAAACAAAAAGGAAGGTTTTAACTTTAGCAGAGTAAAATTATATATAACAAAACAGGCACCAAACAAGAATTATAGCACAATATTTATGTCTACTTTATCTTGTATCATAACTAAGGAAAACTCTAACTATAAATTTTTCAACTCCATCAAAGACTCCAGAAGGATATAATATTACCTATGTAAACAGGAAGTACATTATAAGCAACTTCCAAAACTCTAAAATTGACAGAAACTTCTTGCTGCCTGGACAGTCACCCAAAGTTCTTCTGTAATGTTGGGGCATCCATCTTCAGCCTACTGTCACATAGTGTCTAGCAGACTTTTCCACAAAGCAGGAAATTTCAAAGACAGTTTAGCCTATATTATCAGTCACTTTCTTCTGTATCATACAGAATGTCTGGCAGACTCTTTCATGAAGCAGGAACCCCAAAGGACCATCTCACCTTTAGGCAAGTTCAGCACTCATCTCTCTTTGGGTCCTACATGTCCAGTTCACACAGCGTACCATCAAGCAGTCCAGGCAAGAGCAGTTTCTTGCCCAAATGGCTAGCAAACTCCACAAGGAGTTTCTTCAATGCCCATTTTCCTCTTGAAGTAATTGGTGCTGCCAAGAGCAGATGTGTCTCACTGTCATGAAAAGTCCTAAGTTTTTAAAATTTTTTTTTATTTTCTTATTTTTTGTTTATTTATTTTTTATTTTTACTTAAAAAT
>NW_026068263.1:368200-370069 GCF_014885135.2 Alexandromys fortis | reverse complement strand
AAATTTTCAATTAAATAATATAAAAAAATAAAAAAGAAAAAAATTCATTTAAACAAAACCTTAGATGGTGATAAAAACTTTAATAGTCCCAGAGAATTAACAGCTGAAGCAGAAAGGGAATGAAGAATTGTTGAGGAGAAATTACAGGAGGCACATGTGGATAGGATGAATCTAAATCTTAACTGTATTCTAGTCATGTTGCCTTTCAGAATTTCTCTTACAGGAATTTTAATGCATAGGGACAATATTATCTTAGAATGTATCTTTCTACCAGAAAACCAAGTAAAAAATTAAAAACTTAGTGGAAAAAGTTTTTGAATTTATTATAATATAATTTGAAACTTTGTAAATTAGCAGGTATAGACTGCTCTCATTTTTAGAGGAAAGTACACATCTTCACAAATTCAAGACACCCTGGATGTTTGGATGCTGACAGAATCACAAATAACTATCCAATAAGGATCATCAAGAAAAAGGAATATGACTTGTAAGGACAGGTGATAAACACACACACACAGTTTTTCAGGAGTTGGACAACTGCTCTGTCCTTCTCCAAATCCAAGCAGGTTGTTAAAAGGAATATTTAGAGTTTCTGTCTCATGTCAAGAGCAAGCTGGTATGAGAAAAAAAGAAAAAAAAGAATTTACACAAAATTTTATTTTTCTTAATATCTATTTTTGCCTTTATTGTACCTTTCATTGAATATATATGTCTATTTAAATAATGTTTAAGTTTTCCAAAATGAACAATGAATTTTACTTCAGTAATCTTGAAGTTTCCAGGAAGAAGATGGAGCCCCACAACAAAAACTTCACTTGATTGATATGAAGTCATGGTGCTGATAGCACTACTATAAGACCTGTTTTGGGTACGAGCTTCTCAAGATGGATCCAACGTGATTAGCTAAAATAGTGCACTTTTTTTTTTACAGTGTTCTGGCCCGAACTTCAAATAGGAGCCTCAGAAAAACCCTACCAAATACTCAGATACTATTTGCAATTATGCTGGACAGTAATCTTGGAACTTAACCATCATTTTACTTTCATAGAAAGAACATTGCCCCCATGACAGCTAGAAGTATTACTAGAAGACAAGATTCCCTCTCCCAGCAAAGTCTGTTCTTAAGGTTAGGGATATCATTTAGGGGTTAATTATAATTGATATAGGGTTGGGGGTTTGGGGAGAATTTTTGTAAGCTCAGGGATCTCTTTGAAAAAAGAGCAAAAATTGAATGGGATAATAGATGAGTGTGTGCTTATTTACACTAATACTAATAATGAGTAAGAGAGCGAATAGTTGTGAGATATTATTTATAGACAATTTACATTGGTATAGATTCTTGTATATTGATACAAACTTAAATTATATTGAATATATCCCTATTTTCATCCACCACATTTGTATACCTTGGCAAAGTTATTTTTTCATATTGTAGGCATGCATGCTTCTATCTTTGTTTAAAACATTTTTCTATATTGATACATTTAGCATATGTTCATCATATTGCAATGTACATTTCTTCCTCTGATCAAGATATTACACATTGTTTACATTTTGTGGTCATTGTCCTTGTTTGTTGCATAGTTGTTTATTGTATAATATTTTTTTTGAAAAAAATTTTTTGAAAAAAATTCCTTTTATGAAGCTACAGTTACCCTGATATCAAAACCACACAAAGACCCAACCAAGAAAGAGAATTACAGGCCTATCTCACTCATGAATATCGACGCAAAAATTCTCAATAAAATACTGGCAAACCGAATTCAAGAACACATCAGAAAAATTATCCATTATGATCAAGTAGGCTTCATCCCAGAGATGCAGGGCTGGTTCAACATACGCAAATCTATCAATGTAATCCACCATATA
>NW_026068263.1:319080-363919 GCF_014885135.2 Alexandromys fortis | reverse complement strand
CAGTCCAGTGCTCCAGTGTGGGTCTCTGTCTCTATCTCCATCCATCACCAGATGAAGGTTCTATGGTGATATGAAAGATATTCGTCAGTATTGCTATAGGATAGGGTCATTTCAGGTTCCCTATCCTCAGCTTCCCAAGGGACTAACTGGGGACATCGCCTTGGGCTCCTGGGAGCCATGGGATGTATAATATTTTAATATGAAGTCTTAGTCTTTAAGTAATATAGGTATTGAGAACTATAAATTAATAGTCATCTATGTTTGTCATACTTATAGTTAGACTAAGAATGTTCTTTAAATATATAGAGATTGTATTTTGCATAGATAGGTAATCTTCAACCACTTCAAAGAGCGGTAGAATATCATTTAAATAACTTAGCATTCTGCTGAAGGGAGATATGATTGATCCTGGTAGCACCAATCTATTCCCAAGAGAATGTTGACCACCGAAAATACTCCACTTGGCAAAACTTGCCTTTGGGCAAGGAACTTCTCATGCCTCAACCATTGATAAGGCTCTTGGTACCTGAAAATAAGCTGGACTGTCAAATCTTGCCAAGACAGGGTAGATGGTTTTGACAAATTTCCTGCCTCTGAAAATGTTTTGTAAGTTACTTTTAGCCTTCAACGTTGCAAGTGAGACTTTGGGTGATTTCCCAGGTAGGCAGTTGTCTCTGTCATTTGTTGCACATTTTCAAAGTTGCTTGATTGCACTTCCTTCTTACTCAAGTAATATTATTTTCCTTCTGGGATCTTCAATGGGCTTGAAGACTAGTTATTTTCCTCTCATGGCTTGGCCAAGTTGTTTATTGTACACGACTTAAACTCATTAGAATAGGATAATAATTGAATATAGTTGTTCTTATCGTATATAATTTTGTATTAGGGTTAAAACTCTCTTTTTTAAACAAAAGTAGGAGGTGCTGTAGGAAAATCCTATAGCTAGTTGCCTTCAAGTTACCTGCTCACTGGGGCATGGCCTCTTATACTATTTATGGCAATGTAAAGCATGTGTCTGCTCTGTTTTCCAGCTGTGTGATTCAGTTTCTGTTCTCTGTTCCAACAGAGGATTCTGATTTGTGAGTCTACCTCTAAATAAATGACGGTCTATTATTCTTAGGTCTGAGCTGGTGTAGGATTTCTTTTAAGCATCTTTTTTCAATCTTCAACAAATGGTGCTGTCATAACTGAATGTCAATATTTAGAGGAATGCAAATAGATCCATATCATCTTGCACAAAATGCAAGTCCAAATGGATTAAAGACCTCAATATAAATCTGACCACACTGAATGTGATAGAAGAGAAAATGGGAAGTAGTTTTCAATTCATGGGCACAGAAGACCACTTCCTAAATATAATACCAGTATCACAGACCCTGAGAGAAACAATAAATAAATGGGACCTCCTGAAACAGAGACACTTCTCTAAAGCAAAGGACATAGTCAATACAACAAAAATACAGCCCACTGAATAGGAAAAGATCTTCACCGCATGAGACAGAGGATTTATCTGTAAAATATATAAAGAACTCAAGAAATAAGACATCAAAATTTCAAATAACTGAATTAAACAATGGAGTACAGAACTAAACAGAGAATTATCAGCAAAAGAATCACAAATGGTTAAAAGATACTTAAGGAAATTTTCAACATCCTTAACCATCAGGGAAATGCAAATCAAAACAACTCTAAGATACCATCTTACACATGTCAGAATGGCTAAGATCTAAAACAAAAATGATAGCTTATGTTGTAGAGGATGTGGAGTAAGTGGAACATTCATCCAATGCTATTAGGAATGCAAACAGACACTCTAGAAATTACTAAGGCAGTTTCTCAGAAAATTTAGAATCAACCTACCTTAGGACCTAGCAGTACTGCTCTTGGGTATATACCCCAAAGTTTCTCTATCATACTACAAAGACATTTGTTCAACTGTGTTCATAGCAGTATTATTCGTAATAGCCAGGACCTGAAAATAACCTAGATGCCCCTCAACCAAAGAATGGTTAAAGAAAATGTGGCATATTTACATAATGAAGTACTATTCAGTGGTAAAAACACATGTTAACATGAAATTTGCATGCAAGTGGATGGAACTAGAAGAAACAATCCTGAGTGAGTTAACTCTGATCCAGAAAGATGAACATGATATGTACTCAGTCATACTAGAATACTAGCTGTAAAAGAAAGGATATTGACCCTATAGTTCATGATCCTAGAGAAGATAAGTAACAAGGTAAACACTATGAAAAACCTACATAGTTCTACCTGGAAAGGGGAAATAGTCAAGATCTCCTGACAAAATTGGGAGCATGGGGGTGGGAGAAGTAGGGAGGGTAAAAAGGGTAGTGAAGTGTTGAATAAGAGAGGGGAGGAGATCTTGAGGGAAAGGGATATTTCAGATGGAAGAAGAATAGAGATTAGAACAAGGGAAGAGATATGGGGCTAGCAAGAAATCTGGCACTAGAGAAATTCCCA
This sequence comes from Alexandromys fortis, assembly GCF_014885135.2. Classification (NCBI taxonomy): domain Eukaryota; kingdom Metazoa; phylum Chordata; class Mammalia; order Rodentia; family Cricetidae; genus Alexandromys; species Alexandromys fortis. The sequence goes on along the minus strand of NW_026068263.1, from coordinate 361,438 downwards.
AAATTCCACAAGGATTACCTCAGCTAAGACCCTAAGCAATAGAGGAGAGGGTGCCTGAATTTGCCTTAGAGTCATATTGGTGAATATGTTTTTAAATTTATTTTTAATTAAAAATTTCTACTTCCTCCCCTCCTCTCATTTCTGTCACCCTCTCCCCCCATCCTTCCCCTTCTCCAGTCCAAAGAGCAGTCAGGGTTCCCTGCCCTGTGGCAAGTCCAAGTTCCTCTCCACTCCATCCAGGTCTAGGAAGGTGAGCATCCAAACAGACTAGGCTCCCACAAAGCCAGTACATGCAGTAGGATCAAAACCCAGTTCCATTGTCCTTGGCTTCTCAGTCAGTCCTCCTTGTCCACCATGTTCAGGTGAGCTCCCATTAGATCAGCCCCACTGTCTCAGTGGGTGGGAGCACCCCTTGCAGTCTTGACTTCCTTGCTCATGTTTTCCCTCTTAAATGTCATCAAAGAAACTTCATCTAGCAACTGATGGAAACAGAGAGAGAGACCCACAGCAGAACCTTGAGCTGAGCTCCCAAAGTCCAGTTGTAGAGTGGGAGGATTGAGAATATGAGCAATGAAGTCAAGAATATGATGGGTACACCTACTGAAAAAATTTACCTGAGCTAATTGGATCTCACCAACTCCAGCCAGTCAAAGGAGGAACTAACTAACATAAGTCCAAACTAGTCCCTCAGAATATGGGTGACAGTTGTATGGCTGGGTAGACTGCAGGGCTACTGGAAATGCAGCGTGATTTATCTCTACTCTTCTACTGGCATTTTAGGAAGCTATTCTCTTTGGAAGGATACCTTGCTCAGCCTAGATATAGTAGGGAGGGCCTTGTACCTTCCCCAAAGCAATGTGCCTTACCCTTTCTGAGGAATGGATGGAGGTTTGGGTGGGAGTGTAGTTGGAGGAAATAGGAAGAGGGGAGGGAACGGGAACTGGGATTATTATGTAAAATGAAAAAAAAAGATAGTTTGTTTTCTTTTCTTAAGAAGTTATAACAAAAAAAATCAGTAGCCTTCTTAGATACTAGTTGCAAACAGATGAAGAAAGAAACAAAAAAGATGGCAACTTTTACAAAATTTCCCTCTAATCTCTTGCAATAACTGTTAACATAGCAAAAGAAAGATTGTCACAATAAAAAATGTTAAGACACTGACAAAATAAAAAGCTACAAGAAGGTGAAAAAAAATCTTTCATGATCATAGATTCATAAGATTAATATAAAATTAACATCCTACTGAAATCAATCTAAAGAATACATGGAATCCATTTCAAAATTTCAAAAGAAGTCTTTACACAAGCTGAAAAAATTCAATTTTATATGGAGACATGCACACACAGACACACAAAACCCAGAAAAGTTTGAAGACATCACTCTACACAATTTCAAGTTATATTACAGAGCCGTGTTAATAAAATAAATATGGTATTGGCATGAAAACAAGTAAGTTGATTAGTGAAATATAATTAAACACTAAGACAATTCCACACATCTATAAACAACTGATTTTTGATAGGAAAGTAAAATATACATACTTGAGAAAAAGATAATATCTTCAACAAACAATGCTCTTCAAACCAGATCACTGCATGTAGATGAATGAGAGTAGATTCATATTTATTACCTTGTAAAAACGTCAGTGCAAAAGGAGCATAGTTTTTACCATAATCATATGCAATGAATTTGGCAGAAGAGAAAGTACAGAACAGTTTTTACTTCATTGGCACAAGGAAGGGCTTTTCTAAACAGGAAACTTATAGAAAGGATGTATAGTGCATCAATTAGTGTTTCCTCATGAGTCCTAAAAACTCTGTACAGAAAATTGCAGCATAATTTAAATAAAGTAGCACACTATTAGGTGAGAAAAGATCTTTAACACTTACAACTCCATAAAGGGCCATTATGCATAATATATAAAGAAATAAACTGATTGTCAAGAAAAGATGTAGGGGCAGGGAACCATGACTGCTCTTTGGATAGGAGAGGGGGGGTGAGAAGAGTGGGGGGGAGGGGGAGAAGGGAGGGGGGGGGGGAGGGAAATGGGAGGCTGGGAGGAGGCGGAAACTTTTTTTTCTTATTCTCAATAAAAAAAAGAAAAAAAAGAAAAAAAAAAAAGAAAAGATGTAATCCAGTTAAAAAGTGAGTTGAGAAATGAGCAGAGGGATTTTAGAAGATGAATAATGTATGACTGAAATTTTAGAAAGAAACCTCCAACATCTTTAGCCACCTTAGCCACCTGGGAAATGGAAGTTAAAACTACTTTGAGATTTCACATTTTCCAGTTAGAATAGCCAAGATCAATAAAACATGTTAGTGAGGATGCAGTGAAATAGGGAACATGAAATCATTGCTAGTGGGAGTGAAAACTGGTGCTGCCATTGTGGAAATCAGAGAAGAGTTTTCTCTGGAAGCTGGAAATCAGTATACCTCAAGATCAAGTTATAGCATTCTTGGGCATATTCCCAAAGGACTTGAAATTCTAATACAGAGATAGCTGCTCATTATGTTCATTGCTGGTCTATTTGCAATAACTAGGAATTGGAAACAAACTAGATGCCCAACAATTTTTGAATGGATAATAAAAACATTATATATAATTCATATGTTAAGAAAAATGAAATTATGAAAAATATACATAAATGATAGAGTTAGAAAAAATTTCCCAGTGATTTAATCTAATACCCCCCAAAAACATGCAACATTTTTCTTTATGTAGATATTAGCTTTAAACTTTCATTAGGAATGATACAATCAGAATAACCACAAAAGTTCAGTACCTAATAAGTTGCTGGAGCATGGCAGATGATTTTCTCAGAAGGAAAATATAATATGTTATTATGAAAATACAAAGGAAAACTAGGGAAAGATTATGGTGGTTTGATCATTAACAATTATACATCTAATAGAGGTTTAGTGTACAAAACATATAAAGAAGTACTAAAAACTGGTCATCAAGAACAGAAGCAACCCATTTAAAAATGATGTGGAGGACTCAGCAGAGAATTCTCAGAAGATGAAATGGAAATGACTGAGATATCTTTAAAAATGTTCTATATTCTTAGTCATCCGGAAAATGAAAATGAGAACTCCTTTGAAATTTCATTTTATATGATTCGGAACAGCCAAAATCAATAAAATATCAAAAAATTATTATATATTTTTATTTGTTTTTGTGTTCATGTATGAATGCAGGCAACATATGTGTTTGGTAAGTGCACAATCATAATGTGCATGTGGATCTTAGAGAATAACTTGCAGGAGTCAGTTCCTTCCTTACACAATGTGATATCCAGGGATATAAATGAGGTTCTAGACTTGGAGACAAGTGGGTTTGCATACTGAGAAAGTTACTGGTCTAGGCACCATTCTATATATGGTAGGAAACTGTTTTGAAAACAATTTCTACATTAATATTTCTAAATTTTTACATTTTCTGAGATTACACAAGAATAAATGTGCCTACTTTGGGATTTTTTTTCTTTTGCATTATGCTCAAAAAATCTGAAGAATGAAAATGTTGTTAAAGAGGTAATACCTTGTTCTAAATTTTAAAAATGTTGACACAAAGGAAATCCAGATTTATACTAAAACATATGATCAATTTGTCAAAGTATTATTTCAGTATAGTAACAGCAGTCTTAGATATGTACTTTATCAGAAATCTAGTCATTTCTACTAATTCTATACATACAAACCCTAAACAAAGGATATGTTATTCAAGTGACATAATTGAACTTAAAAGATTTCTTATGGCGATTTTCATGTCTTTGTTCCTTAAACTGTAGATAAAGGGGTTTATCATTTGAGGAAACACAGAATACATCACTGAAGCCACTGCAGATTTTCTTGGTAAGGCACTGAGTGCAGAGCTGATACATACCATAGAACCAGCTCCATAAAATAAGGAAACCACTGTCAAGTGAGTCCCACAGGTAGAAAAGGCTTTGCACTTTCCCTCCAGTGATGCTATTCTCAAGACTGTAGACACAATGTGATAATAAGAATAAATGATTCCACAAAGAGGAACACCACCAAGTACACAAGTTGCAACAAAGAGCATGATATGGTCAATGAGGGTGTCAGAACAGGACAGCTTGATGACCTGAACAAGTTCACAGAAGAAGTGGGGGATTTCCAGATTTGTGCAGAAGGACAGCCGATGCACCATCAAAGTGTGCATCAAGGCACCAATAATACTAATGAACACAGAGAACAGTGAGAGCAGAACACATAGGTTAGGTTTCATAATAATATTATACCTCAAGGGGTAACAAATAGCTACATAACGGTCATAGGCCATCACCGCAAGGAGAAAATTTTCAAAGTATGCAAAAACAAGTGCAAAGAAGAGCTGTGTGAGGCAGGCTGTGTAGGTGATGCTCTGATCATTTGCTTGGATGTTCACGAGCATCTTGATGACTGTGACTGTGCTGCAACAGATGTCATTAAAGGACAAGTTATAGAGGAAGAAGTACATGGGTGTATGAAGGTGGGACTCGAAGCTTATAACTAGAATTATGAGCAGGTTTCCCAGGATGGTGATCAAGTATATGAACAAGAAGAGGCTGAAGATGAAAGACTGGAGTTCTGGGTCGTCTGTAAATCCCAGAAGAAGGAATTGTAACACAAATGTTAGGTTTTTTGACTCCGTGTTGCTTGCCAATCTTTGAGGAAAAATGGGACAAATTGAATTATAATTAATTAATTTTTAATGAGGAAAAACAATATCACAGTGCACCTGAATAAAAATTAAAGTTGTGTCAATCACTATTCTCTTGCTGAATGTCAGTTGTTGATGAAAATGAATAGTTAATATTTTAACAGATTTCTTAATATTTTTATATTTCTTATTTTATTGATTAAATTTGATCTTTGACAATTTTATTCATCTATGTAATGGCTCTGGTTACTCTTACCTCACCACACCTCCCTTCCACCCTGTCACCCACTCACCCTCTTTCTATTCTGTTCTTGTTCCTTGTTCATGTCTTGTTTTTGTTTGATGACTCAGTTTAACCAGGGCTGTGCGTCCATGGTTTGTAAGCCCAGTTAATTCACTAGTTGGGCTGCAGATGAAATTGGGTCTTGGCTATAAAATTTTAATGTCCACCATACAGACCAACTTCATTCACCACCTAAAAGTTTCACACTTTTCCTAAACACTGCCAGCAGCAGGAAAGCAAGTGTTAAAACTTCTGAGCACATGGGAAGAATTTCACATGCATGGTATTAAAATCATGCATTTTTTTTCAAATCAGAGGAAAGTCTCAGGTGTAGGATTTTGCTTCTAATTGCTTGAGATAAATTCTCTTCTGTTTTTATGATACAGCGCCACAGGATATCTGGACCAGGACTTTATGGGAGTGTTTCATGCATCTTCTTTCTGTACTAGGATTATACATGCTTGCACTTCCTTGATATTATCCCACCTATGTTCTAAATGCTTTTGACCATGTTCCATGCATAGGACCTCTGTGTGATTCTTGTTTAAAATATTTTTCACAGCTAGAGTCAAAATTGGCACTGTAAAAATGACAATCAATCTTTCTACGTTTTCCATTTTCTGCACAGGCTCCTCACATGTCCTCACAAGTACTTGGCAACACAGAGCAAGATGATTTTAATTGTTTGGGAAAGAGTCATGTTTACCCTATATTTTATTTGGTACGTGTTTTATCCCCAGTCCTTCAGACTATGATCACACAAGGGCAAAGCCAATTACGAAAAATCTGGCCAAGAGTTCATGTTTCAATACAACATAAAATATGATCTTACAAGGATCGATAATTGCCACAGTGACAGAAATAGGAAAGACCCCATGTATATACACAAAGAACATTCCCATCCATATGCAAAATGATAAAGTATTCTGGAACAGATTTGGCGGATCCTGTTGCTAACCATAGTCAAAATTTCAGAAATGTGGGAAAAAGATTATGAACAATTTACCCAATATGTGATACTTTACTATAGACGTTTTTGAAAGCTAGCATACTAAAAAGCCCAAACTTTTGCTTTCATCTTTAAAGATAGTAATAATAAAAATTACTTAAGGCAGCTATCATATTTGAGAAGTAACATATTTCTCTTTTGGCAGAACATGGCCTGGATCCTCTGAAGTCAGGTAATATATATCTAGTAGAATGAGAGATAGCTGAATATTTGTCACAGTAAAAAAATGATAATGATTAAACAAACTTGTCACACAGGTCTCACAGTAGACCTGCCTCTCAAAGCCTTTCTCATACAGTTCCCTATCTGACTCCCTTAGGTAGATCTGGTATAAAAGGCCTGTTCCCATGTAAAATCATTAAATACAGCACTCTGCATTACTTGGATGGCTTCATGAAGAATGATCTTCAGCATCCCACACAATAGGAAAGAAAACAGCGCACAGCCCTTGCTCACACAGGGCAGAATCAGGGGCTCCTGGAAGAAAGACAATCCATAGACATTTCTTTTCTGACATAACTTTTAACTTCCAGAATTTTTAACTGGAGATTTCAGTGGCTGACACCTATAGTCTCAAGATCCCTGACAGTTTAATAGCCAAAGCTTCTTATTAGACAGTAAATAATAATTTCCCTAAGATCCCAAGAGTGTAGGTCCTTAAAGACCAGCTTTGTAGATAGGAGAAATTCTGAGTGCCTGGTATCCTGACCCATGAGGCCATATTTGCCTTATTTACCTTTCATTATATTTTCTGATCACCACCATTTCATACACCTGGCAAACAGAGCAAACTAGAATTTTTGTAAATTGAAATACCCTATTTTATTTTAACTATATCAATATATTTAGTTAGGAGATCTATTTGAATTTCATATTTGAATATATTTTAATGTATTGCTTATGTCTGCTTTATTATTATTATTTTATTTTATTTTAATACTTAAAAATATACCAATCCAAATTCCAACTTGCTCCCCTCCTCCCACTCCCCTCCCATTCCCTCCACACACCCTTCCCTCTTCCCCTCCAATCTTAATAGAGGACAAGGCACCCTGCCCTGTGGAAAGTCCAAGGGCCTCCCCACTACATACAGATTGAACAAGGTACACATACAAAGAGAATATGATCCCAAAATGCCAGTATATGCAGTAGAGACAAATCCCAGTGACATTATCATTGGCCCCTCAGTCTGCCCCAACTGTCAACCACATTCAGAGGGCTTAGTTTGATCCCATGCTTGTTCATTCTCAGTCCAGTTGGAGTTGGTGAGCTTCCATTAGCTCAGGCACATTGTCTCAGTTGGTGAACCCCTCATGGTCTTGACTTCCTTGCCCATACTCTCCCTCCTTCAACTCTTCAACTGGACCTTGGGAGCACAGTCCAGTGCTCCCATGTGGGTCTGCCTCTGTTTCCATCTGTTGTTCGATGAAGGTTGTAAGGTGATATTTAAGATAATCATCAGTCTGACTGCAGGTCAAGGCTAGTTCAGGCACCCCCTTCTCTATTGCTTAGGGTCTTAGCTGGGTTCATTCTTGTGGATTCCTGGAAATTTTTCTAGAGCCAGATTTGTTGCTAATCCCCAAATGGTTCTCTCATCAAGATATCTCTTTCCTTGCTCTCATATCTTTCCTTCCTCCATCTCAAATATCCCTTTCCCTCAATCTCTACCCAATCCTCCCCTTCTCCCCTCGTCTTCTCCTACCCCCTTCCTTCAACAACGTGCCCCCAATGCTCCCAAATTTGTCAGGCAATCTTGTCTTCTTCCAATTTCCAGGTGGGCCTATATATGTTTTTCTTTGAGTTCACCAGATTACTTGGCTTCTGTTGTATCTTAAACGATATGCTTAATGTCATTTGTTTATGGATAGTATCCACTAATGAATGATAATATTCCATACTCATATTTTGGGGTCTGGGTTACCTCTCTCATGACAGTGTTTTCTAATTCCATCCATTTGCATGCAAACTACATGTTTTCAATTTTTTCTTTTTTTTAACCTCTGAGTAGTTCTGTAATATGTAGATTGCTACACTTTCTTTATCCATTCTTTCATTGAAGGACATCTAGGATTTTTCTTGGTTCTGGATATTACAAATAATGGTGCTATGAACATAGTTGAATGAATGCTTTTTTAGTATGACTGAGCATCCTTTGGGTATATTCACAAGAGTAATATTGATGGATCCTGAGGTACATTGACTCCAAAATTTTCTGAGAAACCACCTCACTGATTTCCAAAGTGGTTGCACAAGTTTGTATGCCCACCAGCAACGTATGAGTGTTCCCCTTACTCCACATCCTCTCCAGTGTATGCTATCATTAGTATTTTTGATTTTAACCATTCTGACAGGTTTAAGATGATGGTATCTCAAAGTTGTTTTGATTTGCATTTCCCTGATATCTAAGGAAGTTGAATATGTCCTTAATTATCTTTTGACCATATCATTGAGAATTCTCTGTTTAGTTCAGTAACCCGTTTTTTTAATTGGGCTATTTAGAATTTTAATGTCTAATTTTTGAGTTATTTGTAAATTTTGGAGATCAGTCCTTTGTCTGATGTGAGGTTGGTGAAGATCTTCCATTCAGTAGGTTGCCTTTTTGTCTTATTGACTGTGTCCTTTGTTTTACAGAAGCTTCTCAGTTTCAGGAGGTCCCATTTATTCATTGTTGCTCTTATTATCTGTGCTACTGGAGTTATACTTAGGAAGAGGTCTTCTCTGCCCATGCATTGAATGCTACTTCCCACTTTCACCTCTATCAAGTTCACTGTGGTCAGATTTATAATCTATTTAATCCATTTCAACTTGAGTTTTGTGCATGATGATAGATATGGATCATAAATTGAAAAAGCTTTCTCATTTTCTGGAGATACCAATCTGCAGAATGCCATGTTTCATGTACACCCTGGCCCTGCTGATGATCAAGTCAGGAGGTTGTTGGATGTGTTAGTATTTGTTTAACCTAAGTTTCATGTCAGTTTTACAGCAAGACATTAAAATATACCCATTAAAGCATACTCATGCTAAATCAAGAGACAATACAAAGGAAGAAAGTGACATTATACAAAAGATTTTCTAGGCAAACATTAAATTTTTCCCATAGAGGCTAGCTAACTACTAAGGGATTATTGGCATTAGTTGCTGTGCTTTACTGCAGATAACAAAACCAACACTACAGATAGTTTCAACAGATTAAAGAGGAATTTTCAATATCTAGGTCCTGTAGATTGTTGTGATGGTTAACATGATAGACTTTCATCTGGAAATTGAGGCCTCATGGTCTGTATGAGCTTGTATATTATTCTAAATTGAATTATCTATTTCTGGGACCCCTATTATTGTTCTAATATTCAACATTCTACTCTACTCAGGAGTAAATAACAATATGCCATTCCATGGAAGATCCAAATAAAAGCAAGAAGGTGGAGATGTAACAGAAAGATAGGAAAAGAGATTAAGTATAGTGGGATGATGCCTCAAAGTCAAAGATTCTCAACCTGTGGGTTGCAACTCCTTTGTAGGCTACATAAATATTTCACTGAGTTTGCATGTCAAAAACCTGGAATATCAGATACTTATATTGAGACCCATAACAGTAGAAAATTATTCTTATGAAGTAGTAAGAGATAATCTTATGGTTGGGGGTCTTCACAACACAAGGAACTGTATTTACCATCACAGAATTAGACTCCATTCCACAGCAAAATTCACTTAACATGTTGTCTATGCCAGTCTATATGGAAACAGTTCATTTTTTTCATGATTACCATATTTCCAAGAGCAGTGAAAGCCCAGATGAAGAACTCCAAACCATGCAATTTCCCTCTGGTTTAATTTTATCAAGACATCAAGATGCCTGAGCCTATAGTCACTTTTATGTTTGCAACAAATGCTGCCTAGAGCCATACAAATTAAGAACTTGGTGAACAGAGCTCTTGAATTTTGGTACTGTAAGTAGCTATAATAAAATAGTATCTATGTTTTAAAGCTGGAATATTCAATTATTCTATTTAGTGTGGATAGATATTGTTCTTATGTCCCCTTAAAAAATCTTGCTATGCCATCTTACTGACCTGTGCATATTATTAAGCATTACTAGACACACAGAGTATTGTACTTGATAAATTAATGTAAAAACAATTGACATATTTTTTTAAATATTATTTTTACTAGTTGTTTAACTTGCTTAAAAATATCCCCTTACAGAATTGGTCTATAACTACTGTTTGATCATTTGGGATATACTGGTCTACACAGGAACCACAATTCTTGATTCTGTTTCCCCATAATTCTGGTCACTCTTTAGCCTTTGGTATGCATCCCTTCATAGTCTCAGCCTTGAGGTGTTCAGCTTCTCTAACTTGGAATGTTACATAATTAAATTTCATTATATATTTTACTGATTATATTAGTGTTATTACATTTTAAAATTAAATTATGTAATTTTCAGGAAATTCATGTAACTGGATATCATCATATAAAGCAAAATAAGCCAAATACATAACACAAGTATTCTGTGGTTTATGTCATATGTAGACTCTAGTTTAAAAGAAAAGAAGAAAAATATGAAAGTAGAAGTGAGTATATTCATCTCTATTATGTCTCTAGTCAATAATGAATGAACAAAGCAACCTAGAGGAAGAAAGGTTTATTTTGACTAAATTTCAGGAACATTTCATATGTTATGATAAGGAATGGAATGTGAGTTCCTCAATTCATTATAGTAAAAGTATCTGGTAGTAGTATTCCCTATAACTCTGAAAAAAAGCAGAGGGGCCAGATAATTTTTAAGGCTCATAGAACCTAAGAATGTCAGAATTCTAGGCTATGGATGACTGCAAAAATCAGTAGGCTTTGTGTTTACAGAAGGGTAGTTGCACATGTGAGTTCACAGCTGTTGAGACAGTAAGAACAAAATTCCAATATGGAGAGGAGACATAGAACCAAAGTGTCATTCCAATAAAAGCACATTTCTTGCCTCAACTGATACAGAATAGTACTCAAAATTGCATATAGATGCTATAAACCTTTAGCCACCCATTGCTTTCAACATTTATGGGTTATTTATTTTGTTTAAGGTTTTGTTCAATCTGTTGGTTGATGTTAGCAAATACCACAATGCTTACATACACTATTCTAGGTCAAGAGAAAAGAAGAGTATGTAATATAAAAGAAACTATTTGCTTAGATTGTAAAAACTGCTTATGTGGAAAATATAAGGCACTAGAACAATGAATATCTTACATTCTTTGTTTCTTTTTTGTTTCTTTATTTCTCTTTCTTTTTTAAAAAATAGAACTAAAGTTCTTTTAAAAATATTTTAAACATTTTTAAAATGTGTATGGAATTTTATTTTTCACTAAAAATAAAACATTTTCAAACGTTTGTACAATAAAAACTTCTTAGCAAGTTTCAGAGTATTCTAATGTATTTTTCATGGTAGGGAAGCTTTGTGAAGCAAATTGATGTCCACACTTGTCAATATGTTTTTATAATTCTTTCTTTGTGCCCAGTGCTCCTGGTTTATTTTTTTCCTGGTTTATTTTTAATGGAATTTTTTTCACTAAGAAGTAGGTAGACTAACAGCAGATCTTCACTCTCCTTTTGCTCCTCAAAATTCAATCCTACAGTTTCATTCCTAGGTCCATAGGAGACTATCTGCTACAGTCTTCCTTTGTTCTCTGCCCTCATCTCCAATAAAATACACAGATCTTTCCTTCAAAACTTCTCTCACCCCATTCATTGATTTATTCCAGCCCTCAAACTCAGAGGGCACTGTCTGGAAATCAATAGCCTTCTATAACCAGGTCAACAGGTAAGACAATTTCTCCTCCTCTCCTAATAATCTAATTCTACAGTCTCATCACTATCTCTTCAATAGACACCTGCTGATGTCACTATCCATCCCTAATCACACTTTCAGTGAATCATACAGATCTTCCTATCCCACCTTCCTTCTCCTCACATAGTTTTTTAAAGCCCACAACTTAAGCAGGAATTCCCTGGGAACCCACAGGCCACTCCAGCCAGGGAAACAGGTAGGCTAACTGTAGAAATCCACTATTCCATCCATTTCTTCAAGACTATATCTCCAGTCTCATTTCCACCTCTGTAGCTGACCACCTCCTCAGGCATCTTATGCTCCATCCACATTCCCAGTGTACTACATAGATCCCTGTGGAACATTCTGCTTTGCTCCCTCTTGAGGATCCCCTCAGGCACCTCCTTCCTAGTCTATACACATCCGTAAGTGTTATCTTTTAGAAACTAATGTTTATGCTTAGAAATAAATCCTACCTGTAATTCTCAGTGGCTATAAGTAACAGGATCCCAGAATAATTTCCTACCAGAAAATATATAGCTGTCCCACACTTCTAAGAACCAGAGAGGACAACAGAAACAAATAAACAAGATACGTACCCAACAAAGACAAGAAGAAAGACAAGAAGAAATATCATCATATAAAATACTATTTCAGTTTTCCCAAACCAATATGTCTAGACACCAGGGTAAAAACACTATCAATAAGAGTCAGGAAAAGAAGTCTTCACCAGAGGCTAGTACCCCCACTACAGAGTCCTGGGTGTTATAGCATAGATGAAGAACAAGAAAAGGGCCTAAAGATAATATTTATGAATATGAAAGGGGTCATAAGATGAAATGAATAATTCCCTTATTTATTTTATATATCTGTGAAAACACAAACAGTAGAAGGAAATGAAGAAAAGAGTTCAAACCTAAAAGTGAAAAAAATTACTGAACAAACCCAAAACTGAGAGAAATTGGAAATAAAAAACTTTAGAAACTCTAACACAAGTCTCAAAGGTAAGCCTTACTAATAGAATACAAGAGATGTTAAACATCTTTAGTCATTGAGGATTTGTAAATCAAAACTACTGTGAGATTCCAGTCAGAATGGCTAAGAGCAGTAACACAACTGTCAGCTAATGCTATCAAAAATATAGAGCAAGTGGTTCACTCCTCCATTACTAATGAAAGTTCAAACTTTTACATCTACTTCAGAAATCAGTGTGACAATTTCTCAGGATCCAACCCAAGATGCAGTTGGACATACACCCAAAGGACACTTCATCGTATCACTGAGACATTTGTTCAACCATGTTCACTGCTGTTCTAATCATAATAATTAGGTATTTAAAACAACTTAGATGTCCCTCAACATAAGAATATTTGAAGAAGATGTACATCTGTGGATTGGAGTATTATTCAGCTCTTAAAAATGATATCATGAAATCCATAAGTAAATGGATGGAGTTGGAAAAACCAATCATACTGAGTAAGGTATTCCGGACCCTGAAAGAGAAATATGTCCTGTATTTGTTTATTATAGATATAAGCTGTAAAGTCAATGGTAAACAAGTTATGACTGGTAACACCACAGAGGTTGGGTATAGAATAAGAGACTAAGGGAGACAGACAGATCTTAGTAGGAAAGAGACAGAATACATCGTTATAGGAGGGTGAGATGGAAGGATCCAATGGTGAGTGGGAATGAAGAGGATGAAGATGGGGAGAGACAGCCAAAATTGGTTATTTGATGTGTAGTATAAAAGCCTCATACAGCAGGAGTTTCCTAAAATATATACATATACATAGGTGATTTAAATGAAATTGCCCAAAATGGGGAAGGCAGAGTATCAACTTGTCACTTCTTGTCTTCAAATGACATTTCGTGTTTGAGGAATAGGTTACATATACTTGAGTTTTTGATCAAAGTGGCCCCATAGGAACTCCCAAACCATCAAGGCCTGAGGCAGTGACCTTCACAGAAGCAGGTACAAGGGAGTGACTGCTGAGGGAACAGGTCCAAGGCAGAGAGAGACCTTTGCAGGACCAGGGGCGAGTAAGGGACTTCCAAAGGAGCAGTTCTGATGCAGAGACTTATGCAGTACCTAGAACAAGCCATGGATTTCAGTGGGAGTGGCCCCAAGCCAGGAACATCTGTGGGAACAGGCCTGAGCCAGTGACCTCCAGTAGATCAGGTTTGAGCCTGCTATCTCTACCATAGCAGGTCTGAGGCAGCGACCTCCACAGGATCAGGTCCAAGGGAGCAACCACCCAGGGAGCAGACATGAGACAGTATTGTTATCAATAGTATATCCTTTAAATATAAATATAAATATTGTTCTCTGTAGCATCTTCTTTAAATGTAAATAAATGTTTATAAACGAACATTTAGGAAATTTGGGTATAGTTCTCTCCAAACTGCTTCCTGCTTTTTGTTGGGCATCTGTGTCCTGCAGCAGCTGCATGGCTTCTTCCTTGACTCCACCTACTCTCTCCTTCTCTATCTGCTTGGAATTACTGCTTTCCCCTATTCTGTGATGCAGTAGGCCCATAGAAGATTTTCCTTTTTTTTTGTTTATTTTATTTTTTTTAGTTGTTGCAAAAAAAAAAAAATTCCGCCTCCTCCCCGTTTCCCATTTCCCTCCCCCTTCTCGCACACATCGTTCCCTCCCCCCACTCCCCTAACCCTCTCCCCCTCCCCTCCACTCTATTCCCCCTCCCTCTCGAGAATGAAGAGCAGTCCAGATTCCCTGCCCTGCGGGAAGTCCAAGGTCCTCCCACTTCTATCCAGGACCAGGAAGGTGAGCATCCAAACAGGCTAGGCTCCCACAAAGCCAGTTCATGTATTAGAAATCAATAGTATTCACACCATAAGGAGGGGAATTTCACATTATCTCATTGTCTTTCATCTCTCTGGTTCTTAGAATCTTTCTGCTTCTTCTTCTGCAGGGTTCCCTGAGCTCTTAAGGGAAGGATCTATGGGGATATCAAGTTTAGGATTGAGTGTTCCAAGGTCTCTCATTTTCTGCATTTTATTAGGGGGCTTCTATGTATTCAATGTCATTTACTACAAAAGGGAGGTAGTAGTCTGAGTACAGCAGAATGTATTTAAGAGTCATTTTATCTCGATCCATCGCCAGATGACGGTTCTAAGGTGATATGGGGAGGAAGTGGAAATTTTTTTCAACAACTAAAAAAAAAAAATAAAAATAAAAGAGTCATTTTATTGCTGTGTTCTCTTAGGTCAGCTGGAGTACTTAATTTTTACCTAGTTTAAACTTCAATAGGCTGAGTACACAAGGCAGTAGGATAACTCTATAGTTTCAAATGATCTCAAAACATAATATTAACATGAGTGTAACATCAGACAAATTTTATTCTCTACAAAGGCAAGAGTATCAGAAAAAAAATGAATCACCAAACCAGGAAGGAGTGTTGAATTGCTCAAAAGCATTTTTACATCCATTAAGATGACACTATGATTTTTGATCTTGAGGCTATTTATGTGGTGCATTGCATTGATTAATTTGCCTATCTTGAAACATTACTTATTTCTAGGATGAAGCCAATTTCTTCATAATATATGCTTATTTTGATGTTTCTGATTCAGGTTGCAACTATTTTCTTGTGAATTATTTTGTCTATGTTCAATAAAGAAATTGGTCTATAGTGGATTTGTTTTGGTGTCATTGTTCTGCTTATATTCTATTTCATTGCAAGTGTAATGATGTTTTCTTAGAAAATGTTTAGAATTTTTTTCTTTCTGCATCACTGAAATGTTTTAATAGATTATTTATTGTTTGTTTTGAGTGATTGTAGAATGAATATATATTTAAAATTACACTAAATCTGTACTCCAAAAGGGCCCTATGTGATATTTTAAATACCTATTCACCCTACAACTCTACATTAGAGTCAAATTAATCAAATTCAAGACTTTTATGCAACCTTTGTTCCAATTACTTTTGTCAACTTTACACAATCTAGAATAGTTTGGAAAGAAGGAATTTCTTGAAAAAAATTCCTCCATTAGATTGACTGTGTATGTTTCCATGGTGATATTTATTGATTAATTTTGGAAGTTCAAAGATAGAGCCCGCATAAGCAGCTTTCTTCTATTGGGGTTACATTGGAGGGATTTGAAGGAAGAAAGAAGGTAAGCAGTATAATTACATTTTTAATTAAAAATGAAAAAATGAAAAGTTCACACATTTTCTCTCTATTGCTTATATTTAACATATATGTGTATATATACATATATATCTTCTTTATAAGAGTAACTATATTTTCTGTAGTTCTTATATTATTGTCAGGATAGGGCAATAAAATAGATAGTTCAGTGACAAGGAAAGATTATCTGATGTTTATAAAGGGTAATTGAATTTCTTGTGATGAAAAATAGAAAGCTTTGAGTCCAAATAGACTAGGGTTCCAAGGGAATGGGAGGAGGGTAGGAAGTGTAAATTTTTGAATGGAAAAACAAACAAATAAACAAACAAATAAATAAATAAGAAAAATAGTTAGGAGGGAGAAAGTATCCACTTGGCTTTTGTGTACTAAAGAATCCACCAAAGCAATGTTTACCTTTATTCAGTTTTGTTTTTTCCATAAACATTTGTGCTGCCCTCTAATAACACGGGAATGGAAGTGTCTGACTAATGAGGAACTCTGGATATTAAACCCCATGGAGACTATATGTAAACTGCTGGTGACTGTCTACTTATTAGCGTTATACAGGTAGTAGGTGCTTTCCTGAGTCTGTTCTTTGTGACCCATTTCTCCACAGGGTCACAGTGCTTCCCCATCTTTTTGTGTTCCTCAAAACCATGTTTTCTCTTGAAATCTAGGGAAGAACTGACTGTCATTCTTTAATCTTGAAACCCAGGTAATCTGAAATTGCTTTCATTGTCCTCAGTAGTACTGAGAGGTCATAATCTATAGGTCCATTCAGAAATGTGTGGGATAAGAGAAAGCCAGATATCTACACAATTTTCAGTCACCTTCTCATGCTTGTCTGTACTTACATACCAATATTTGGGCAGCTTCCATTGCGTTAATTTTCTTACTCTAAGTTTAAATCTCAATGCTAATTTACTATTTCTAGTTTGTAAAGGATCTTTTGGGATCAACATAATTTTAATCATTTGGCAATGGCCAAAGTTACATAATGATATATAAGTTTTTATTTATTGACTCAGAAAAAATTTGGACAAGATTGTGACTAACAATGTAGTTTTGTGTTATAAATAAAAGCTGATTGCAAGATTATATATTAATAGAACATTTTGGTATTCATCAGAGATTTATATTTAAAAGACAAAGTAACTCTGACTATAGATAAGACAATCATATTTATGAATGTCCATAATAAATAAAGCAATTATGATATTTTTGCTACCAGACCTAATTTTTCTATAAAAAACAAAATCTGATAATTTAATGTATACTTTACCTTCCACTCACATTTTTTACATTCACAGAGAGAAATAGATAGCATAATTTAATAATTCTTAGATATTATTCTTAATAATCCTCCAGATTTCACATTTGAGTGTAAACATGTTAATAGCATCATATAAATGTTCTTCTTTTGGAGAAACAAGATAAATGGATTATTATGTACAAAAAGCACTGAAATAAATCAAATTAATATTGACATAAAGAAAACATAATATATTGTTGAAACTAATGAGAATAGGCATATACAGCAGAGGAAATTAAAACAAAAAAAACAAAGACACTTCACAGTTCTAAAAATTTAAGTGAACCAAAAATCTTAGGAAAACAGTAAATATCAACTTCTTCATACCCTTGAATAAAAATGCATAATCCACACATGAATTAGAGAGATAACTGTGTGTCATTTCATTTTTAGTACACTTAGTAATATTCAACTTACTTTAATTTAATAGTTCTTGATGATAATTTTATTGTTTTAATAGTCTTCATGAATAGTTTAAATATTTTATAAAATATTTTAATTATATTATTTAAAGTATTTTACAAGTTCACTATATTTTAGGTCTCTATTACAAAAATTATGTATTCTTATGGCAATTTTATGTTTATATGGCAACTTTATTTTTTATAATTATCACTAAAGATACATGTGAAAATACTAGCATCAGTGTGATTTATTGAGTTGAGTACTTTTCTTGCTTCTCTATATGTGATATTCTCACTTGCGTTTTAAGACATGATTCTTTACTTAAGTTTGATATTATTTTAAAGATGATCTAATTTTTAATGCTTTTTAATTTATATTTTGGAGATCACAATATAACTAAAACATGTATCCTTTCCACCTTATCCTTCCAAATTCTGCAATATACTTTCCCTGTTCTCCTTAAATTTGATGGCCTCTTTTTAAACTAATTGCTATTTCACAAATATTTGTACATTTAAATACATAGATATTCCTAAATATAATATGTTCAGTTCTTATAATGTTACTTTTAGATATTTTTCAGGAATGACTTTTGGCACTGATAAACTAATAGGTGTTCTCTTCGAGGGAGAAGACCACCTCTATCACTGCCAGCTTTCCTCAATTATCAATAATTTTTTGTGTATGGTTTCTTTTATATCTTGTCTTATTAAACTAATCACTTCTCTTGTACATTTAATTGTTAAAAGTGGTCTGATTATGTTCATGGCAAAAGTAAATCACAGTAGACATGCTAAATGACTATTACATGTCAAATACTGCTATTAAAGATTTTCATTTTGTTTTCTCACCCTTGTCTTTTCAACATTAAATTAAGATTTTATAATTGTTTTCTTTTATATGAATGATAGAATGGAAACATCTGACACAATTGAAAGCTTTTCTCAAGTTTATAAACTAGATATTGAAGTCAGACTAGATGTATCTAATGTAAAATACCAAATAAGTCTATATTTTGCTGAGATTTAGTATGATTTTTATATTTTTAAGTTTCAGATAATTTTCATTTTAAAAACTATATATATATATTCCCATTTATTCTTTTTTTGTTCTATAATATAAAAAAGGTTTTTAGTACAATAAAGTAATTTAGTAGAGAGAAGGATACAAAGATGGAAAAAGTAAAGTGTGGGGGTAAGGAATGTGAGCAAAATTCCATGAGTTTATAATTTGCTTTTGTGATCAATCACCTGTATTTTCCCCCTCAGACTCTAAGCAAATTATGGAATTAGAAAACCAGACAGGTGTAATAGAATTCTTCCTCTTGGGACTCTCAGAAGATCCAGAGCTTCAGCCCATTCTCTTTGGACTGTTTCTACTTATGTATCTTGTGACAGTTTTGGGGAACCTGCTCATCATCCTGGTCATTGTCTCTGACTCCCGCCTCCACACTCCAATGTACTTCTTCCTCTCTAACCTGTCCTTCACTGATATCTGCTTCAGCACCACCACTGTTCCTAAGATGCTGGTAAACCTTCAGAGACAGAGCAAAGCCATCAGTTACACAGGCTGTATTACCCAGCTTAGCTTTATCTTACTTTTTGCTGGAATGGAAAACTTTCTCCTTGCAGCAATGGCTTATGACCGTTATGTGGCCATCTGTACTCCACTTCACTATGCAGCCATCATGAAATTCCACCTATGTTTTCTGATGATTTTGTTCTCTTTGTGCCTCAGCATTATGGATGCCCTTCTTCATGGGTTAATGATTTTGCAGCTATCTTTTTGTACACATCTTGAAATTCCCCACTTCTTTTGTGAACTTGACCAGGTCATTAAGCTTGCATGTTCTGACACTCTCATCAATAACATTCTGGTATACGCAGTGACTAGTGCATTAGGTGGTGTGCCCCTGCTAGGGATTATTTTCTCTTATTTTAAAATTATGTCTTCCATCCTGAGAATGCCATCACCAGGTGGTAGGTATAAAGCGTTCTCAACATGTGGGTCTCATCTGTCAGTTGTTTCTTTGTTCTATGGGACAGCTTTTGGGGTATATATTAGTTCTGCATTTACAGAATCATACAGGAAGACTTCTGTAGCAGCGCTGATGTATACTGTGCTCACTCCAATGTTGAACCCATTTATCTACAGTCTGAGAAACAGAGATATAAAGAAAGCTTTGAGGAAAATCATCTAGACATGTATTTTCTTTTTTTAAAACATATATTTTAACATTGCATTATAGCTTTGAATTTGGCCTTCTGAACTGACTCAAGGAAGAAGGTGATAGCTAAATGGCAACCCATCAACCATTTGTTTCTTAGAATACTGACTAAATATAATAATATCTAAGGATTATTATTATTTTACATGAAAGTTTATGTTGGTCTTCTTTGGTTTGTGGAAATTTTGAAGTACTATAGTAATTTTGAGACTAATTTCTTGAACAGTATCCACAGAAGCAAACTCTGAACAAAGGACTCTGTATATAATTATCTGGGGGTAGGTAACTCATTATATTATTTACAGTATTATGTTAAACAATACCAAGTTAGTTAAGTGCATATTTTAATAGACTGAGCCTACTACATACTCATGGATATTGTAATATTATATGACTTTCTGAATTCATTGTAATAATTTTAACACCCAAATTAATTTGAATTTTTTTCACTGGAGCTACAATGATGAATTATATGTAGAAGCTTCTGTTGAATTGAAAAAAAAATGGAAGAGCTATGTGTTGTGAGACAGTGCTGAAGCTGAGGTTTCCTTAGTGACTGTTATTTCTATTACAACAATACTTTTTTATTCCCTATTCATGAAATTATTCTATATTATGAGTTCCATTTATTATAAAGTTTTGAGTTTCTTTGCAAAGATAACAGAAACTTACAGATTCTATAAAGGCAAAAATAGGACAAATGGGGAGCAGAAGGACTTATTTGAAGACCCTAGAGAAGAACCTCCTACTGCATCTTCTCTAATCCAGTATAATTTCTAAATTGAATATTTATCCTTATACCTACATGTAAGTGTAACACCTCTTATTCAGGAAACTTCTTTTTGAAGCAGATTAAGACAATCAAAGAAAGACACATCTGGTCAAAATGAAAAGAACAACTGGCTATGTGGTAGCAAATCTCAATACATAAAAACTACATGAAGAGTCAGGAAAAATCACAGAAAAGGGAGGTGTATATTTGTAAAAGAGGCAGATAAATAGGGAATCTGCTGTAAGATAGTGGTTCCTATATGACAGAGGAGTTCCACCCATGAAATACTGTTAATGTGATCACCTAGAGGAGACATGAAAAATGCTAACAATATTAACATGCCAATATAGATGACAGAAATCTCAAAAGATGCAATCCCTATATGAAGTATTACAGCTACAGGAAATTTTCATCTGAGAGAGGGAACATCATTCTCCTCGAGGAGTCAGTCCCAATATATATATGAACAACACTAAATGAAAACAACAGACACAAACACAGACATATACATGTACAGCACACATTAACAATAATTAAGCAATGAAATGACATGAATTTGAAAAGGGGTAGTGGAGACAGACAGGACTGTCAAGAAGAAGGGGAAATGGTGTAAACATAATATTTTTATGTAACATTTTCAAAAATATATGTTATAATGTTACTGAATTATAGTAGTCATTTAGAGTAAATTAAAGTCCAGGAAGGCATGTTTGAGATATATCATTGTCAATTGGTTATTTTCTTCCAAAGGCTGTTTTACCCTGCTGACATGTGGTTTATTGCTGGTATAACAGATATTATATCTTTCTTGAGTACTGTTTATCAAAATTCTATATTAATAGAAATGATGTTCTTTCAAGATCATCCAAAAATCACCCTTTCATATATTGTAATCCAGAATCTGGTATGTACTCATTTATCAATGAATTTCTGGTGAGATAGATGAGGTTATCATTAGCGAATTAACAACATCCACATGACTCATGACTCATGAATTGCCCATGGTCTCTGTAGAAACATGCATTTGTGAAATCCATAAAGATCAAAGGTGATGTCAGAATAAATACTCTGGTGATTATTGTGGACATATGGAAACTATTCCTATAATACATGATTACTGTTGCACTTAATTGTACCTTGCAATTGCTATTAGAAAGAAACAGCACAATTCCTGCTTTAGAGTAAATAATGACACTTAGTATCAGATTTCTATATACAAGTTGATTCAAAAGTTAATTTTGTTGATTAATGTTTTAATAGAGTTTATTGTTCTGAGTAGAACTATTGACACAGTTCACAGACATTTACCCGGCATTTGACTCCTGTCAATGCCTTCTCATTTATTACCCATGATAAATTTTTATTTTCTATTCCTATTTCAATCATTACATCTGGATTACTCCTTCTAATATATAGATTCCAGAAAATGAAAAGTTTTAAAATAAAAATTGTTAGAATCTTTATGTAATTAGAGAGTGTTGTATGCAAGAACTAAAGTTTTTAATTGAATGTACAGTAAAATAAAGGAAATGTGCATATATAAGCTGCACTTAAAGTTTGTACTCTCAGAAATATCAAGATTTCTCACAGTGATGTCTGTTCCAATTAATTCTTAGAATCATTTCCTCAGGAGAGTTCCCAAACTAGCATGCAACCATTATTTTACCAATTTCTGGACACAACTACCATCAAGAATATTTTTCTTTCTTATTTTTTTAGTTTAAATATTTTTATTATTTTTATTGAGATATACGTTTTTCTCTGCCTCCCCTCCCTTTCTCCCCTCTCCCCATCCTACTCTTTCCTATTTTCCCCATGATCCCAATTTACTCATGAGATCTTTTTTTTCTCTTTCCTTTGTATGTCCTTGTAAGTCTCTCTTAGGGTCCTCTTTGTTGTCTAGATTCTCTGGGGTGGTGGCCCTTTGGCTGGCTTTTCTTTGCTTTACGTCTAAAAGCCTCTTATTAGTGAGTACATATTGTATTTGTTTCTGGGTTACCCTACTCAATATGTTTTTTTTTCTATATCTATCCATTTGCCTGCAAATTTCAACAAGTCATCATTTTTTTCCATTTTGTGGTACTCCATTGTGTAAATGTACCACATTTTAATTATTCATTTGTCAGTTGAGAAGCATTTATTGTTGTTTTCAGTTTCTATTACGAATAATGCTGCTGTGTACATAGTTGAGCACATGTTCTTGTGGTACAACTGAGTATCCTCTGGGTATGTACCCAAAAGTAGTATTGCTCTGTCTTGGGGGAGGTTGTTTCCTAATTTTCTAAAAAATCACCATACTAGTTTCCAAAGGAGCTGCACTCCCACCAGCAATGGAGGAATGTTCCCTTTACTTCCTTCCTCTCTAGTATAGACTGTCATCAACATTTTTGGTCTTGGTTATTTTGACAGGTTTAAGATAGAATGTTAGAGTTGTTTTGACCTGTGTTTCACTGATGGCTAAGGATGTTTTGTATTTCCTTAAGTTTTTTCCCCAGTAATTTGATATTCATCTATTGAGACTTCTCTGTTCAGGTCTGTACCCCAATTTTTACTGGATTATTTCTTCTTTTGATGTCAAGTTTTAGTCCTCTGTCTGAAGTGAGACATGTGAAGATATTTTCCAATTTTGTATGCTCCTATTTTTTTCTTTTTGATCATGTGCTTTTCTTTACAGAAGCTTCTCAGTTTCAGGAGGTCGCAGTTATTAAATTTTTCTTTTAGTGTCTGTGCTACTGGGGTTATATTTAGGAAGTGGTCTTCTGTGCCAAAGCATTCCCACTTTTTCTTCTATGAGATTCAGTGTGGCTGGCTTTATGTCGATGTCTTTGACCCATTTTGAGCTGAGTTTTGTGCATGGCAATAGATAAGTATCTATTTGCATTTTTCTACATGCTGATATCCAGGCATGCCAGCACAATTTGCTGAACATGATTTCTTTTTTTTTTTCATTTTATATTTTTAGTTTCTTTGTCAAAAATCATAATGTTTGGATTGATATCCATGCTTTGATTCAATTCCATTGGTTCCTCCTGTCTGCTTTAATACCAGGCTATTTTTATTACTGTAGCTCTAGTAGAGTTTGAAGTCAGGGAATATCATGCTTCCAGAACTTTGATTATTATATAGAATTGCTTTGGCTTTTATGTTTTTTTCCATATGAATTGAGTATTGTTCTCTTGAAGTTTGAGAAGAATTTTGCTGTGAATCACATTGAATCTGTAAATTGCTTTTGTAAGTTTGCCATTTTTACTATGTTACTTATACCTACCCAGGAGCATGGGAAGTCTTCCCATTTTCTGATGTCTTAAACTTCTTCCTTCAAATATTTAAAGTTCATGTTATTGGCAGAGGCTGATCATTTATTCCTGGCTGCCCAGATCCAAAATAATCACTCAGAAAACTGTATCATATGCTATACTGTTTGAAAATAGCTTAGGTGTATTTCTAGCTAGCTCTTACATCTTAAATTAACCCATTTTTATTATTTCATATTTTATCAAAGACTTGTGGCCTAGTGGCAAGGTTTCAGCTGTTGTCTCACATCTTTATCCTCTGGTGGCTACATGGCTGTCACTGAGTCCACCTACTTTCTCCCAGCATTCAGTTTCATTTTCCTACCTAGCTCTATTCTTCCCTATTACAGGCCAAAGCAGTTTCTTTATTCATTAACCAATAAAAGCAACAGATGGACAGAAGGACTTCGCACACCATTTCCCCTTTTCTGCTTAAACAAACAGGAAGGTTTTAACTTTACGTACTAAAATTACATATAACAAAGCAGGTATCAAGCAAAATTATAGTTACAACTTTATATCTACTTTATCATTGGTAATAACTAAGGTAAACTATAATTATAACGATCTATTCTTCAACTCCATTAAATACCCCAGAAGGATATAATATTATCTAAGTTAACAGAAAGTGCATTGTAAGCAAATTCCAAAATTCTAGAAATTACAGAGATATCTTACTGCCTGGACAGACATCCAATGGTCTTCTACAACATAGAGGCATCCCTCTTCATTCTACAGGTCCATAGTACCTGGTAGACTTTTCGTGAAGAAGGAAATTTGAATATTTCTTATGCCTTTTATTGGCAAAGATCATCAGTTGCTTTATTCTGTGTCCTGCTGAATGTCTGGCAGACTCTTTCATGAAGCAAAAACCCCAAAGGGTGGTCTCACCTTTAGGCATGATTAGCAGCCATTTTTATTTGGGTCCTGCATGTCCACTTCCTACAGCATAACATAAAGCAGTCTAGGCAAGAACAGTTTCTTGCCCAATGGCTGACCAACTCTTATGAGGAATCTCTTCAATGCCCAACATCCTCTTGAGGTAATATGTGCTGCAAGGAGTAGTTATATTTTATTGACATGAAAATTCTTGAGTTTTAAAAACATCTTATATGCCTTATTCCATAGGTTTTATGAAAGGTTTGAAGATTATCTAACTGAAATATATATATATATCTAGAAAACCTAAATAACATGACTTCAAACTTGAATATTATAGATGACTGTCTTTTAACCTGTATTTCTTAATTATACATTGCACTTTAAATGAGGTGCACAAACACAATAACTTAATCAAGAGCATAAATATACATGTAGCAAAATTTATGCTAAATTTGTATCAATAAACCACTGTATCAATAAACCACTGTTCTGTCTTGATTCAGCATTAGCAGCCAAAAAAAGAACAAAAAAAAATCCCTGCTTGTCATCAGCAAACATAACATAAAAACAATTGGCCAAACTTTGTTTTTTTTGTGTGTGTGTCTAGAATTTTTTATAAGCTCTCTCATATTTTATGTGGATTTAACTGGGACATGTTGGCAAGCCAATCTGTAGAAGAAGGCTGCTCATTTGTTTCCAGCCACCCAGACCTTAAATAATCACTCAGAAACTATATTAATTGCAATACTGTTTGTCCAATAGCTTATGTGTATTTCTATCTAGCACTTATGTCTTAAATTAACCCATTTCTATTAATCTGTGTATTGCCATGTGGCCGTGGCTTAATAATAAGGTTCTGTCAAGCATCTGGGGTCTGTCTCTGTGGCAGCTACATTGCTTCTCCTTGACTCTCTCTATATCTCTCCCAGCCTGGCTTTAATCTTTTAAGCCATCGACCAAAGCAACTTCTTAATTAACAAATGGCAATAAAACATATTCACAGCCTATGTCACCACTCACATCACCTCCTGTTTCCCGTCTTTCACTTGTTTTGTTAGAGTTACTCCAAGATATATTTTATTTTAAATATTTTTTAATAGTTTTGGTTTCATTACTATGTAACTATTACATACTGTAGTATTAAGGAAAAGGAAAGAAGATAGTGAAAATGTAGAACTCTATAATTATGATGTGTAATGTATGCATGTATGGAAATATTGTAAAGAATTAAGTAACCCGTGCGAGTTATATGTGACAATAATGTGATCAGTAAGACATAAATACAATTTTAACAATAAAGATCATATTTAGAACTGTCTGTCTCATATTGATGAAAATATGATACTCCTTAACATGCAAAGGTTTTTGATTTGGGTTCAGTGAAGACATACTTCTAAGCAAATTATGAGACTCTGAGTTGTTCAGCATTTTAAAACTACATAAAAATTTTTAATTCACTTTTATATCAGAAGTGTATTACAGGTAGTTGCACTTAAATAATATATTAATATTTTATGTTATTCCTTTAGTAGGTAAGGTTTAATAGATATGCTAGTATATTATTTTAAAATCAATATGACCTATAAATTTGTCAGGGTTATCTTATGAAAGGTTGTATCTTATTGAATAAACTTTCTATCCAGACTTTTTCAATATGGGGTATTTATAAATTATTATTCTTACTTTTTATAATTACATTATTTTTCTCTTTAATTTGCTCTCTCCAAATCCTCCCAGATAACTTTTATTTCTCCTACTCAAATTCATGGATTCCTGAGGTAGTGTCATATTCCAAGAATATATTTTACATGCTAAAAAGATTGGAATCTTATGATAGTATACATAAGTAATCCCAAAATTCTACAAGGTAACCCCTAAAGTTGATAAACACTTTTGTTAATGTGGCAGGGTACAAGAACAACTCAAAAGAATCAGTAGCCCTTCTATATACAAATGATAAAAGGACTAAGATATAAATCAGAGAAACATCACCCTTTAAATAGCAACAAATAACATAAAATATCTTAGGGTAATGCTAACCAAAGAAGTGAAAGACCTGTATGAAAGAACTTTAAATCTTTTTTAAAAAAAGAAACTGAAGATCAACTAAAAAAATCAGTAGCCCTCCTATACACAAAGAATAGAGAAGCAGAGAGGAAATTCAGAGAAACTTCACTTTTACAAAAGCCACAAATAGCATAAAGTATCTTGGGGTAACTCTAACCAAGGAAATGAAAGATCTATTTGACAAGAACTTTAAGGCACTGAAGAAAGAAATTGAAGAGGACACCAGAAAATGGAAGGATCTCCCATGCTCTTGGATGGGTAGGATCAACATAGTAAAAATGGTAATTAGACCAAGGGCAATCTATAGATTCAGTGCAATCCCCATTAAAATTCCAACAAAATTCTTCACAGACCTTGAGAGAACAATAATCAACTTTATATGGAAAAACATAAAACCCAGGATAGCCAAAATAATCCTATACAATAAAGGAACTTCTGGAGGCATTACCATCCCTGACTTCAAACTCTATTACAGAGCTATAGTATTGAAAACAGATTGGTATTGGCATAAAAACAGAGAAGTCGATCAATGGAATCGAATAGAAGACTTGGATATTAAACCACAAACCTATGAACACCTGATTTTCGACAAAGAAGCTAAAATTATACAATGGAAGAAAGAAAGCATCTTCAACAAATGGTGCTGGCATAAGTGGTTGTCAACCTGTAGAATGAAAATAGATCCATATCTATCACCATGCACAAAACTCAAGTCCAATTGGATTAAAGACCTCAATATTAATCTGAACACACTGAACCTGATAGAAGAGAAAATGGGAAGTAGTCTGCAACACATGGGCACAGGAGACCACTTCTTACATAGAACCCCAGTATCACAGACAATCAGGGCAACATTGAATAAATGGGACCTCCTAAAACTGAGAAACTTCTGTAAAGCAAAGGACACTGTCATTAAGACAAAAAGGCAACCTACTGATTGGGAGAAGATCTTCACTAACCCCGCAACAGACAAAGGTCTGATCTACAAAATATATAAAGAACTCAAGAAACTAGACTTTAAAATGCTAATTAACCCAATTAAAAAATGGGGCACTGAACTGAACAGAGAATTCTCAACAGAAGTTCAAATGGCCAAAAGACACTTAAGGTTATGCTCAACCTCCTTAGCGATCAGGGAAATGCAAATCAAAACAACTTTGAAATACCATCTTACACGTATCAGAATGGCTAAAATCAAAAACACCAATGATAGCCTTTGCTGGAGAGGATGTGGAGTAAGGGGAACACTCATCCATTGCTGGTGGGAATGCAAACCTGTGCAACTACTTTGGAAGATATCAGAAAATGGAGAGATCTTCCATGTTCTTGGATAGGTAGGATCAACGTAATAAGATTGGCATTTTTACCAAAATCAATCTACAGATTCAATGCCATTCCTGTCAAAATCTCAACATAATTTTTCACAGACCTTGAAAGAAACACAATCAGCTTCATATGGAAAAACAAAATACCTAGGAAAGTCAAAGCAATCCTGTATAACAAAGGAACCTCCAGAGGCATCACCATCCCTGACTTCAAGCTCTACTATTGACACAGAAGACAACTTTCTTAATATAATCACAGTAGCACAGACACTGAGAGCAACAATTAATAAATGGGACATCCTGAAACTTAGAAACTAAGAAACTTAGAAAAACACAGTTAGCAAGACAAACAGAAGCCTAAAGAATATGATAGATCTTCACTAACTCCACATCAGCCACATCAGTCACAGGACAGGACCAATTTCTAAAATATGTAAAGAAATAAAAAAAAACTAGACATCAAAATACCAAACAATTCCATAAAAAATTGGATACAGATCTAAATAGAGAAATCTCAACAGGAGAATTGCAAATGACTGAAAAACACTTCAGAAATTTCTCAATATCCTTAGTCATCAGGCAAATGTAAATAAAAACTACTTTGAGATACCATGTTAAAACTGTCAAAATGGATAACTTTGACAACACCAATGACTACTTATGCTGGAGAGGATGCAGAGTAATGGGAACACTCATCTATGGTTGGTGGGAGTGTAAATTTATACAGCTACTTTGGAAATCAATATGGTGGTTTCTCAAAAAATTGGGAATCAATCTACCTCAAGTTCCAGTAATAGCACTGTTGGGCATAAAATACCCAAAAGATCCACACTCATACCACAAGTGTTCACAACAGCACTGTTTCTCATAGAAAGAATCTAGAAACAACCTAGATTCCCCTCAGCTGAAGAATAGATAAAGAAAATGTGGTCTGTTTAAACAATGGAGTACTACTCAGTGGTTAAACAAAAACCAGAAACATCTTTAAATTTGTATGCAAATGCATAGAATTTGAAAAATAAAACATCCTGACTGAGGTAACCCAGACCTAGAAAGAAAATTATGGCATGCACTCACTCATAAGTGGATATTAAACATAAAGTAAAATATAATTAGCCTATAGTTTATGAGCCCAGAAAAGCTGAGTAGCAGGGAGAACTCTAAGAGACAAGATATCCTGAGCATATTGGGAGTATGTGTGTGTGTGGGGAAACTGAGGACAGAATGGGAGAGGAAGAAGAGAAGGAGTGGGAGGAGGAGAACATGAGAAACAAGATCTTTGAGATGGGTGGAGGAGAGAGAGGGAGAGGAAGAAAAGAGATATCTTGATTGTGTGAGCCAGTGTAAAAAGGTCAATCTCTGTACCTGAAATCCCATCAATCTCTATCCTAGAAAGCTTCACCCTGACAAACTCTATATAAGTCATGCCTTCTGCACAGTTCTCTGCTGATACTTACTGGAGCAGAGGTAGGCACTCTCCTGCTTTTTCCTCCCAATAAATCTCTTGTGTGAGATTTGCTGTGTGGTATGGCTTTGTGATATTCCTTGTCTCCAATCTTTCAGGATGTCTTTCTCTCTGAGTTGTAAGGCTTCTACCCTGCATTGTAGAGTTCAGGACCTATGGGCTCCCCTCTGTTCATTTAAACATACATTTTATCTTTTTCCTTGTTTTGCTCAGATTTATGTTATCATTTTCATGAGATTTTGATAGGTATATATGCTGAACTTACTATGATATACATTCTTACAATATCTAACAGATCCTCTGGCTCTTTCATTTTACTCTGATAGTGAAATTTGTCTCTGTATTTCCTGGAATTAAAGTTTTATTTTATCCACTTGGGATTGAGTTTTGCACAGCGTAGTAAGTATGGATGTATTGTTATTTTTCTTCATGCAGGCATCCAATTAGACCAGCAAAATTGGTTGAAGATGCCTTCTTTTTTCCAATCATCTATTTCTAATTTCTTTATGAATAATCAGGTGTCTGTAGGTGTCTGGGATTATGTCATGGTGTTTGATTCTATTGCATTGATCAACTTGTAGGCTTTTATGCCAATTCCATGAGATTTTCATTACCAGAGGAGTATAGTATAGCTTGAAATTGGAGCTCTTGATACTATCAGTTATTCTTTTATTATATACAATTGTTTTATCTAGCCTAGTTTTTTTCCATATAATGCTGAGTATTGTTCTCTCAAGATCTGCAAAGAATTATGTTGAAATTTTGATGTGTGTGGAATTCATTGAATCTGTAGATTATTTTTGGTAAGATGACCATTTTTACTGTTAATTCTATTGATCCATATGCATGGAAGATCTTTCCATCTTCTGATATCTTCTTCAATTTCTTTCTTCAAAGTCTTAAAGTTTTATCATACAAGTCTTTCATTTGCTTGATTAGAGATACATCAAAACTTACATAAAATGCCTAATTTCATATTATTTATTTGTGGTTGTTATGAAGGGCATTCTTTCCCTGAATTCTTTCATGGTCTGTTTGTTCTTTGTGTATAGGAGGGTTAATAGTTTTTTTTTTTTTTAGTTAATCTTGTGTCCAGCCACTTCAGTGAAGGTGATTATCAACTGTAAGAGGTCCCTGGTAGAATTTTTGTTCTCATTTATGTATACTATCGTATCACCTGCAAATAAAGATAAATTGACTTCTTCCTTTCTTATTTGTATTCCTTGATTTTCTTCATTTATCTTATTGCTATAGTTAGAACTTCAAGTAATACCTGAATTTATATAAAGAAAGTGGACAGCATTGTCATGCTCTTGATTTTAATGGAGTTGCTTCTAGTATCTTTCTTTTTAATTTGACGTTGGTTCTTGGTTTGCTGTAAATTACCTTTATTAGGTTTAGGTATGTCCCTTGTGGCCTTGCTGTCTCCAAGATATTTACCAGGAAGGGCTGTTATATTTTATCACTGGGTTTTTTTCAGGTTCTAATATGATGATCATAATTTTCAGTTGTTGTTTTGTTTTATTTTTCTTCCCAGGTATTTTTTATACAGTTGATTACTTTGACAAATTATTTTATATTGAACAATCCCTGAATCTGGAATGAAGCCTATTTGATCATGGTAGATGAACATTTTTTTTTGTGTTCTTGGAAATTTGTGAGTATTTTATAATTATTTTTGCAGCAATGCTCATTACAGAAATTGGTCTATAATTCTCTATCTTTGTTTGGTTTGGTTTGGCTATCAGGGTGACTTTGGCCTCATAAAATTGATTTGGAAATATTCCTTCTATTTCTTTTTTTTTTTTCGAGACAGAGTTTCTCTGTGGCTTTGGAGCCTGTCGTGGAACTAGCTCTGTAGATCAGGCTGGTCTCGAACTCACAGAGATCCGCCTGCCTCTGCCTCCCGAGTGCTGGGCTTAAAGGCGTGCGCCACCATCGCCTTCTATTTCTATTTTGTAGAAAAATTTGAGGAATATTGACATTAGATCATCCTTGAAACCCTGGTCGAATTATGTGCTCAAACATTCATGTCCTTGGTGTTTTGTTTGGTATGGAGACTTTTAATGGCTGCTTCTATTTCCTTAGGGGTAATAGGTATATTTGAATCCATTATCTAATCTTGATTTATATTTGGTAAGTGGTATTTGTTGAGAAAATTGTGCATTTCTTTTAGATTTTCAAATTTGGTAGAGTATAGGCTTTTAAAGTATGACCTATAGAACATCCCCATTGTCTCAGTGTGTGGGTGCACCCCTCGAGGTCCTGAGTTCCTTGCTCGTGCTCTCTCTCCTTCTGCTCCTGAATTGGACCTTGGGATTTCAGCCCAGTGCTCTAATGTGGGTCTCTGTCTCTGTCTCCTTTCATCGCCTAATGAAGGTATTATCCAGGAGGATGACTATATGTTTTTCTTTGGGTTCACCTTCTTATTTTGCTTCTCTAGGATCACGAATTATAGGCTCAATGTCCTTTATTTATGGCTAGAAACCAATTATGAGTGAGTACATCCCATGTTCCTCTTTTTGGGTCTGGCTTACCTCACTCAGGATAGTGTTTTCTATTTCCGTCCATTTGCATGCAAAATTCAAGAAGTCCTTGTTTTTTACTGCTGAGTAGTACTCTAATGTGTATATATTCCATACTTTCTTCATCCATTCTTCCATTGAAGGCATCTAGGTTGTTTCCAGGTTCTGGCTATTGGGTCTGAAAAAGCATGGGATAAAACCAGACTCGCTGAACATAGTGGACAATGAGGACTACTGAGAACTCAAGAATAATGACACTGGGTTTTGATCCTACTGCACGTATTGGCTTTGTGGGAGCCTAGGCAGTTTGGATGTTCACCTAAATAGACCTGGAAGGAGGTGGGTGGTCCTTGGACTTCCCACAGGACAGGGAACCCTTATTGCTCTTTGGGCTGATGAGGGAGGGGGAGTTGATTGGAGGAGGGGGAGGGAAATGGGAGGCGGTGGTGGGGAGGAGGCAGAAATCTTAATAAATAAATAAATAAATAAATAAACAAAGTATTACCTAACTATTCTTTGGACTTCCTCTGTCTCTGTTGTTATGCCACACTTTTTTCTGATTTTGTTAATTTGGACATTCTCTCTGTGTCTTTTAGTTTGAATATGGTTTATTTATCTTGTTTGTTTTCTCAAAGAACCAACTCCTGGTTTCATTGATTCTTTCTATTGTTCTGTTTGTATTTTATTTATTTCAACCCTTGGTTTAATGACTTACTGCTATCTACTACTCTTGGGTATGCTTACTTCTTTTTGTCAAGATCTTTCAGCTGTGCTGTTAGGATGCAAGTGCTCTCTCCATTTTCTTTCTACAGGCACTTAGCTGTATGAAATTACAGGTAGTTCCACTTTCATTTTGTCCCATCAATTTGGGCGTGTTGTATATTCATTTTTACTGAATTTTAGGAATTCTTAATTTCTTCATTTCTGCTTTGACCCAGTAGTCATTCAGAAGAGAATTGTTCACTTTCCATGACTTTGTAGGCATTCTATGGTTGTTATTGTTGTTGATGATGATGTTGTTAAAATCTAGTTTAGTCTATGGTTGTCTGATAGAATGCAGGAAGTTATTTCATTCTTTTAATATTTGTTGAAGCTTGCTTTGTGACAGAGTATGTGGCCAATTTTAGAGAAAATTCCAAGAAGTGTTTTGAAGGAGTTATATTATTTTGTGCTTGGTTGAAATTTTCTGAAGTTATCTATTAGGTCCATTTGAGTCATACCGTCTCTTAGTTCTATTATTTTCCTGTTTAGTTTCTGTCTGGGTGACCTGTCTACTGGTGAAAGTGGGGTATTAGAGTCTCCCACTATTAATGTTTGAGGGTCAATATATCTTTTAAGATTTAATAATGAGTCTCTTACAAATATGGGTGCAATTGACTTTGGGAAATGGATGTTAATGATTGAAACATTATTTAGTGGATTTTTCCCTTGGTGAGTAGGGAATGTTATTCTATTGGGAGCCTTGAGTATCAGCCTCAGAACCCCCTCAAGGCTAAGAATTGGATGTCTATCATGGCTTCACAAGGTTTTTACAGATATGACAGCAACTTTTTCAAAAGGCAAGTGATGTTGCAGCTCTGAAAAACAGGTTGCTCCATAAGCTGTGCACTTGTGGATCTGTCTTTATGTATCTGTCAGCTGTATATTTGCTGAATATAGTCTCGTGGGCTCCAACATTATTCCTAATCTCATTTTGTTTTGACTAGATGTTGATTTTTTTAGATATTATAATGGCTAAACCAGCTTGTTTCTTAGGTCTCTTAGGTCCATTTGCTTTGAAATCCATGTTCAATTCTTTACTCTGAGGTAATATCTATCTTTGATGTTGATGTGTGTTTCTCATATGCTACAGAAGGATGAATCCTGTTTCCACATTCATTCAGTTAGCCTGTGTACTTTTATTGGGTAATTGTGTTTGTTTTTCCTTGAGCATCAACCAGGCATACATTCTCTTTTCATTTCTTTTTTCTTAGTTTCCTTAAGTTGTTGCTTTGTGTCTTGTTGAAACTTTTCTATTATCTTGATGAGATTTTATTGTCTTTTTTAATTTTATGGGTTCCACCTAGGAAATTCTTATTTGCAAACATTTATAAAGGAATGGTAAGGTTTGATAAGAAGATATTTTCTTGTCATAGTCAAAATAAACTTATGCAAAAATAACAATGCTTGAGGGAATATCATACCATATTTGAAGATATCATATAAATTCATAGAATATAAACAATGTAGTACTGACCCAAATCAGACATGCACATAATAGTTATACATCCGTTTGACCACTTGGTATTTGTAAAAGGGTCTAATAGCAGAAGCTGAAGATAAAAAAAGCATTTTCTGTATAAAGTAAATATCCCCATGGAGAAGAAATTGTACTCATATATACTACCTTACACAAAAACCTACTCAAATGGATCAAAGACCTAAACATGAAAACTGAAAGCTGAGCTTGCTAGAAGAATACTTAGCTAACCCCAGCTAAGACTCCTAGCAATAGTGGACACATAGTCTGAACTGGCCAGCTTCTGTGACCAGATTGGTGACTAGCCTAATTATCATCAGAAAGGCATCATCCAACAACTGATGGAAACAAATTCACACCCACAGTCAAACATTAGGGAGAAGTCTGGGAATCCAGAGGAAAAGGGAGAGAATACATTATAAGATCCAAAGGCATCAAGAATACCAAAGGGAACTCAAAGAGTCAAAAAAAAAAAAAAACTGAGCTCATAGGGCTTACAGAGACTAAACATCAATGAGAAAGCATTCATGTCACAGTTGTGATGCTTGGTCCTTTTGTTAGATTCCTAACAGAGGGAACAAAGACTGTCTCCATCTTTTTTTCAAATTTTTGTGATCCTACTCCTCATAATAATTTGCCTTGCACATTTATAATACAATGAGTAGTGCTTAGTCTTACTGCAACTTGATATGCCATGTTTTGCTAATACTCATGGGATTTCTGTATACTTTCCTGAACAGAAAATTAGGAGGAGTGTATTGGGAGGAGAGAGCCGAGGAGAGATGGGGGAAAATGATTTGAATGAGAGAAGGAAGAAAATATTGTCAGCTAGAATGTAAAATAAATGAATAAATATATTATTAAAAATTGTGCTTGCTTCGCCAGCACATATACTAAAATTGAAATGATACAAAGAAGATTAGACTTGCCCCTGTGCAAGGATGACATGCAAAGTCATGAAAAATAAAAAGAATGGAAGTAGCATAATAGTAAACTATAATGATGTCAAAGAACAAAGCATAGCCCAGAACCCTACATGATATAGATTTGGGAAAGAGTTTTCTTAATAAGATTTCATTATACAAAAATTAAGACTGACAAGTGGGATTTCCCAAAATTTAAAATTTAAAATCTGCACAGATAAAATAACAAATTGGGAGAAGAAAACAACGCCAAATATATGAAAGAATTGTAGCCAGCTATATATTTGGGAAAGTATTAATATCTAGAATATTTGAGAAAGTATTAATATCCAGGATATTTAAAGTAATCAAAAAAACATAGAAAACAAATTACCTACTTTAAATGGTCCTCAGACCTGAAGAATAATTCATCAGAAGAAAAAATAGTGTCAGAAAATTTTATCATCTCTAGCAGTTAGGAAAATATAAATCAAAGCAACATTGAGATTTCATCTTATCCAAGTGAAAATGGTAAAGATCAAATATCAAAAAAACTGAAAACAAATACTGAAGTATATGATGAGCAAAGGGAAACCTCATTCACTGTGGATGGGTTTTCTAACAGATTCAGTCACTTATATCTAAATACATGAAAAAGAGCTTGTAATGCTCATAAATATATTAGTAAACTTTTCTTCTGGTCAGAAAAGGAAATGGTATGGGATGTCCTTCTGTCTATGTGTTGCTTTTATTGGTTAATGAATAAAGAAACTGGCTTGGCCTATAGCAAGATACAGAATAGTTAGGAGGGGAAAGGTAGGCTGAATGCTGGGAAAAAGGAGGTAGTGTCAGAGAGAAGCCATGGAGATGCTGCCAGAGACAGATGCTGAAAGCTTGCCAGTAGGCCATAAGCCTTGTAGTAAAATATAGAATAATGGAGATAGATTCATTCTAAATGTAAGAGCTAGCTAACAATACACTTAAGTAATTGGCCAAATAGTGATTTAATGAATACAGTTTCATTGTGGTTATTTCGGGTGTCTGGGTGGCCAAGAAGTGAACAAGTGGAGGGTTGTTCACACTAACAGCCTCTTACAATGTGGTTAACAATATATACATTAGGGAACTTTTCTTCTCTGGGTTGACGATGTTCTCTCTAAGAGACATAGACAATCCAACAAAAACCTAAATACAAGACGTGAGAATCTCTGTTTTCAGTTGTTAATCATGACTATCCAAGACAGTCTCCAATATGTAGCCTATTGCTAGTGCCCTTGGTTGATCTCAAAAGAAGAAAGGTAGAAGGTTGGAGGTGAGGACCCCAAGAATTTCAGAAATAGGTCAAGAGGTCTTCAATATAGAACTGACCTGCATGTCACTTGTCAGAAGAAAAGTTTCCATGGTACATAATGGCAAAATGCAAGTTTTCAAAGGAAGGAGACAAAAGTATGAGGCACAAATAATAAAAGCTCAGAGATAGAAACTTGGGTTCAATCTGAATGCAAGAAAAGGAAAGGTTCCAGTCACTGGCACTTAATTCTACCTCATTCCATAATGGTGATCCTGCCTCCAGGATCATGTAGTAAGTCTTTATCTATTTTGCCAGCCAGTTCCAAAATAGTGATATGGACAATTTTATTAATTATGAAAGCTTGGCCTTTAGATTAGGCTCCTTCTTAGCTAGTTAATATAACTTAAATTAACCCATATTTTTATAAATCTACATTCTACCACATAGCTTTAACCTTTATCTTATTCTGTGTGTTCAATTCATTCTACATCTGACTGACTTCTCTAGTTTCATTGCAAGTTTTCTCTCCCTGCCCAAAAGTCCTCTCTACCTCTGCTGCTTAACTATTGATGATACAGATTTTTATGAAACCAGTAGGAAGGCACCTTAAGTAGAAACACATCTTTACAATATAAACATATATTCTGCAACAGTAATATATAGATTGTATATACTTATATTACTTTAATATTTCTTGTATTCATGGGCATTTAAATTTATTCAATATTTTGAGTATGTCTTGTGCTTACATTCTTTACCCAGATACTTTGGGTAAGAGTAAAAACACTAGGAGTATATCTGGGTCATCTTAAAAGAAACCAGGCACACTTTATTTTCTTAATTTTGATAAAATTAATTCACATGGAGATTGATGCACTATTTTAACACTGATTTGTTTGGTTTGCCTTATTTATACAATCTATATGAAAACATTTTGTAATAAACACACTTTACAAGTTTGTCCACGCATTTTGTATTTTTTGTTGGTTAGCCAGATATGTAGTATACACGATTTGTGTGTGTGTGTGTGTGTGTGTGTGTGTGTGTGTGCTTGCCCAAATATCATTGGGTAGAACCATATTTTGAGACATTTCTAACCAGATTTTTTGGGAGCTGGGTAATTTTTGGTTCTTATACATAAATCAACAATCTACTAAATAGTTATAACTGAAGAAGTAATATGGTATTATTTTATTCTTATGCAGGCCATAATTTATTTGACAAATATGCTTCACCTCCAGTTTAGGCAAAGCCTAAATCAATGACTACGTGCCTGAATCAGTGAAATGTATCTCAGAAAAGTCTCTAAGGAAGAACATAGACAACTATTAGCATGATGGATGGATTTGTCGTAAATGAATGGCTGGTGTTGACTGAAGCCCTCAATGAAGCTGCAAAATAGCTCGTCAGGTTATAGCTTCATAATCATATAATTACAGGAGGGGAAGGGTTGTCTAGAGATAATATGGAAATAGTTCTGGGACACAATTCTTAAGAAGATATGAACTAATATCTAATTGATGCTGATAGGGAATAGGTCTCAGACAAAAGTACAATACTGCTGATTTCCAACTTGGGGCAAACCTACAGAATTACTAAAATAAGTTATAGGATTATGGGTAAGGAGTTACTTACAGGAGCAAGATTGACTCAAATAGAGATGCATCATGAAAAACCCATATCATCAGTGAAGACTACTCACAAAATCTGGAACCCTCAAACTTTTGCAAACTTGCAGGGAGTTCCACAGTTCAGAGTGTTTCTTTTAGGTAACTGGAATGATCTTGGCGTCTCCTATGCAGTTTGAATTGTCTGAATCTCTTCTACAAAGTTAGTCTTTGCTGAGTCTCCTCAGGAATCTTTACTTGGAAAAGAAGGGATCTGTACATCTGGTCAGTTGTGAGGATCCAGAACACTTCCACATTGGTTGCTTTCTGAATACTAAAGAACTTTCCTTTAGAATTTTTTGGTCTCTGGATGATGGAATTTTCCACTCTCTTTGGAACACCCAGTGTCATAATGAGTGTCCCGGAATGTTTTAACCCTGTGAAAGCTGTTACACAGCAGAGATTCCTACTGAAAAAAATTGGCACAAATGGGAATGGGATGAGACTGTAGCTATAGCACAATAAGACATGCCTCAAGATGCATTTACCAGTCAGGAAAAAGCGTGTCAGTATGACTTGAGACTGGAGGGAGTTTAGACACACTACCAACTGTATTACTAACCTATGAATAGTAGCTTTGAAGTGTACTAAACTGTTAGATTGATGCCAATAAGTACATTCTGAAAAGTTTTATTTGAAGAAAGTTGCTTTGCCAGTTTTGAACCTTAAATGATTTAAAATGTTTTTACAATGGGTACTATCCAAAGATCACTTAGAGAAGTATTCTTAAGAAACAATTTATAATTATTAACTTTAAGCAATTTTAAAAAAGTTTATTTAAAGTTTATCTTTTAGTTGCTATTACATTATTTTGCAAACATACAAAAGATAAATTAAAAGAACAAAGGTTTAAGGCAAATCTAAGAAAGGAACAACCAATTCATACTATCTCTTGATGAGAACTGAGAAACATGCTACAGTCCACTTCTAGTGTCCAGGTTATGTCCATGCCTTAGTAGGACCACAAGAAAGATCCCACAAAATAAATTCAGGTAAAGTATTTCTGCACATTTTATAAATTTCATAAATATTAGTAAATGTAAATATCTTACATGAAACTGCAATTGCTAACTGAAAAATTCTTTTAAGATTATCAGGATATATACTTGCAAATAGGGCATGGAATTTTTAAATTAAGAATAATTAAGCTCTAGTTGACAGTAATGTTATATCAAATATGCAGCTACTTATCTCTTAAGATGTAAAGAAGTGAAAGGACCTCTTTTAAAAAAGTATTTATACTGGAACAAAATTTTTGTCCAAATTTTAAATACTAGGTCTTTTTGGTTGTCACTGCACATGACATAAATAATCTAAAACAAAATGTACATGATTAGTTGCTAAACTACAAAAAAGTTGAGTTGCAGTAATATTAGAAGTATAACAAATAACCAAAATTGAAAATTTGTTCACTATGCTTTCTCTGAGTCAGAAGAATAAACTATGGGAAGGAATTATACAGGAATATATGAAGTCTGAATATCAACTTTAGAAATGTTTATAATTTTATTTTTGTAGAGACATGGAAAAAATAAAAACATTGATCACATTAATCAAATCACTTTGTTCTATACAAGTTTACATAAAATTTTAATTCTATTTGTACCCACAAAGGTCAAATGAAATATTTTTTTTTGCTACAAACAAATATTTCTGTTCTGAGTGCCATTTATATCAGTATTATGTAAGAAAATTTTCATGAGTTAAGGTATTAAGAGAATGGCTTGTCAATTTGATGTCTAACACTCAAATACTATCAAGAATTGTGTGTGTGTGTGTGTGTGTGTGTGTGTGTGTGTGTGTGTGACTTCATAGAAAGGCATACTATAATGGACTTTAGGGCAAATATTGCATCACTTTACTGGAAACATGTGAAAAATCTTTCATCCACCAAGTAGGTTATTAAAGGACATAAAAATAATTTTAAACAAGAGTAGATTACTGAACCAATAAATTTATTAGAGAAAGAAAGTGAATTAAATATAACTTAAATACCATAAAGCTTACCACAATGTGGGCAATTGTTCATAAATGTGCATCCCTGGATATCTCTGCTCAATTTTATCACAAGTTTAATAAAGAATCTTCTCCCCAGATACTTTGCAGCAACTATAACACTTTGCAGGTTTCTTCTCAATATTGTTGTTTTTAGAGCTTTTTCAGACTCTTAAGTGTTGACAGTTCCCTGAGTATTATTGGTTCTATATTTTCAATATAATAACTGTATAATTTGAGGGTGCTCAGAGTACTGCCTTTGGCATTCTGTAAATATGGGTTATCTTCAACTTCTAAGACATCTAGAGACTGAGAAAATGTAAGGTGTTTTCTCATATATGAATTGATGATTGTATGAGTTATTATAGATTAAAAATTTTCAAGGTAATTGTAACAGACAATTTTTTCTCATTCTATTTGAATGAGGGCTTTTTCTTATTTGAGGACCAATGGCATCCTTATAGCAGAAATTCCAGTATTGCATAATATTTTAAGATACTAATATAATGGGGCTTTAAAAGTACTGAAACCAAGTATGAAGAAAGCTAATATAACATACATTTCAAAGACTTACTAATTACTTAGTAATTAGTTTATCTGAACCAAAGCAGGTCTACTTGTAGTTGACAATTCATCTGACCAAAACTATGAAATCAAGTTGGCTATAGAGTTTATATCTGCAACTACACATGCTCAAACCTTTTCTTTTTTATCCAAATGATGCACGTTTTTCCTTTAAAATAGGTCTATGAATTTTCATTGTATTGGACCACTACGAGACTTTGTGCCTCAGTGATTAGCTCACAAAATTACAGAAAATAAATGATCCCAACAATGATCTTCCTCAAGGCCCCTTTGATTTCTTTGCTTCTCAAACTGTAGATGAAAGGATTCAGCATTTGAGGGACCACACTGTACATCATAGATGTTATTACATTGCTGCTGGAAGAGTTAGAAACTGAAGAACTCATGTACACACCTAAACCAGTCCCATAGAATAAAGATACCACTGAAAGATGAGACCCACAGGTGGAAAAAGCTTTAT
The DNA here is from genome assembly GCF_014885135.2 of Alexandromys fortis. Lineage (NCBI taxonomy): Eukaryota > Metazoa > Chordata > Mammalia > Rodentia > Cricetidae > Alexandromys > Alexandromys fortis. The sequence goes on along the minus strand of NW_026068263.1, from coordinate 320,090 downwards.
GCCTTCCACCAACTGATGGGATCTTCAGAATCGAGGACACAATTTGAAAATAAGAGAAAATTATTCCAGAGAGGGGGATAACTGAAAATACAATAGTTGCCAGATAAATAAAGATAATATTGATAAATGTATCAGAACAGGCAAGTTTTGTGATTTGACCAAGTTCACAGAAGAAGTTGGGGATATCATTTTCTGTACAAAAGAACAGTTGCAACACCAGAAGTGTGTGGAGCAATGCATTTATAGTGCTGATTATCAGAGAAAGTAAGACTAGCAAGATGCATAAGAAAGGGTTCATAATAATTGTGTATCTCAAAGGTTGACAAATGGCCACATAGCGGTCATAAGCCATTACAGTGAGGAGACAACTTTCTACACCACAAAATGTCAACATAGAATACACCTGTGAGATGCAGCCTATGTAAGTGATGCTCTGGTCATGTGCTTGGATGTTCAACAGCAACTTTGGGACTGATGTTGTGCTCGTACAGATATCAGTGAAAGACAGATTACACAGGAAGAAGTACATGGGAGTGTGGAGATGGGAGTCTATGCTCACAGCCAGGATAATGAGTAGGTTTCCCACGATGGTAATGAGGTACATGAGCAGGAACACATTGAAGATGAGGGGCTGCAGTTCAGGGACATAAGCTAGTCCCATGAGAAAAAATTCTGAAATATGTGTCTGGTTTGCAGGTTCCATGTGCATGCTGAATATTGAAAAAATGTGCAATGAAAACAATATTAATTTTTGCAGTATTATCAACAGCACATTAGTATGAGACAGATGTAAGAATGATTTAAATATTTTCACTTACTTTTAATGAGCTCCAATATTATGAACATAATGCATCTTTAATTAAATTCTCCCAGTGAAGCCTGAAGATTTGACTCTTAGATTAAAAGCAGATCCTTGTCTTGCTTGGAACTCAAGACAGTTTCCTCAGCACTGTGACTGTAAGCTTACAATTCTCTGTGACTCCAGCTCTATGACCTAATGATATATTCTA
>NW_026068263.1:247657-314555 GCF_014885135.2 Alexandromys fortis | reverse complement strand
AGCAATGGATAAGTGTACCCCTTTCTCCACAACCTCTCCAGCATAGGCTATCATTGGTGTTTTTGATTTTAGCCATTCTGACAGGTGTAAGATGGTATCTTAAAGTTGTCTTGATTTGCATTTCCCTGATCGCTAAGGAAGTTGAGCATGACCTTAGGTGTCTTTTGGCCATTTGAACTTCTTCTATTGAGAGATCTCTGTTCAGCTCAGTGCCCCATTTTATAATTGGGTTGATTAGCCTTTTACGGTCTAGTTTCTTGAGTTCTGCTCACTTTTATCAGTAATATTTCTAAAGTTTTCTACCAGTATTATTTCAAGAACGATCATTTTTGTTTTTTTTACATTTTTATATAGAATGTTCCAATTTGTGTTTTGATTAATATTTTCCACTTTTTTTATTAAGCTAAAGTTTTGGAAATTTTATACATATATACAAAAATCTGAGTATTGACTTCCCATCCTTTCCTATCTCCTTTGCACTGACAGCAACTCCCTGCATCCCCATCTCATTCCTAGACTTAAGATTTTGGGTGTATTGTATGGCACATTTAATTTAATCACAGTCGTCTGAGTGACAATGTGATGGGATTTGTTCACTGAAGACTATTGATGTAAGGAGTAGGTATACAAATGAAAGCATTAATTCCATCTTCCTTTAAATCTACCCATAGGGAAGAGCTCAGAAGTCAAGGGTAAGTCTTGCCAAGTCTCTCTTCCATTGACCCCTAGCTGTTGGCTGGTTTATTTTTTCATACCAACTGTAATCAACTATAATTAGTGAGTCTTCATGATTATAGTGCCATTTATGGTCCAGAAGATGTTATTTTGCAGTCTCTGTGTTCCCAATCTTATGTCTCCTTCAGTCCATTTACTTCATCTTCCTCAGTGTTCCCTGAGTCATAGAGGGTAGGGTATAAATGTCTTATCAGAACAGAAAACTTAGCTATCACTTATTTTATGCAGATCCAAATCTGTGAATTCACTAAACTTCACTGGAAATGGTAGTCCTTCTGATTATGCCTCAAGATTATATCTAAGGCATTTCCTGCACACATATGCAGTTTAATGCTTTGTAACTTTAATAAAGTAATAGAATTTCTTCCACCAAGGGCCCATGACTTCACATGCTATGGGCTTTTGAATAAGCCCATAGGAATTCATTCTTAAGATGTTTCCCTTAAATCCAACCACTGCACAATTCTTTACCCCTATGAAGTTTGTGCCACTATCACATAAATGAGCATGTAATTCCTTGCATGTGGATATTGTATTTACAGAGTTCACAAATGGATAAGACCATTGATCCCTTTTCTTACAAGGAGACTGGCTTGCGTATTACCTTCTAGTGCTTTATAAATGTTAGAAGGGAAGTAGACTCCAAACTTGTTTTCTGTATAACTTTAAACAGCATTTAACCTCATTGTGTAGTATTTTAGCAATAGGATAATACTATATAATTTTGGATGACAAACCAAAGAATAGCAACATCATAAATTATTCTTCAGGCTTTAAGCGACTCCACAATTAACATCTCATAGAGAGTTATCTCATTTTTTTTGAGTTATCTCAATTTTTGCATTAAAGTTGCTCTAAATGAGAAATACCTTCAAGAAGCATTTTTACTAACATACAAGGCATCTCCTCTCCAGTTTATTTTAGTTTGGTTTCAAAATTGTAGTTTTTCCTTTGCTTTATATAATGCTCTTAGTTTGTATAATCCTGATTCTTTTTCTGCATCTTCACTATTCTTTCAACTCTTGTCTTCATAAAACTTTCCATCACCAGTATATCCACCCTTTGCTTTGATATTTTGTATCAGCCCTTGTGCACAGTACCTTTCTGACAACTCCATTGAAGATTTATTTTTTCTTAAAAATGTTAACTGTATATATAATCTTGAGGAGGAGTGTCTCAAGTCCTGTAACTTCCAGAGCTTTCATACCCATTTAAAATATGTTTTTGAATCAACATTAATTAAAGAATGAATCTGTTGGGAGGAAATAGCTACAAAAATTGTGGTGATAGGCAGTTTAGTTATAATACATGTCAACATGGGAGATATTTATCTTCTAAAACCACACAGAGAATGGAAGTTGATATGACTACTTCACATAGAATGTGATATCTGAAGCTATAGATTCACAAATTCTGAACTACTTGCAATGGACAATATTTTCTGAATGTAATACAGTGGAGATTTCTTCTTACTTGGAAACTATCATCATCTTTACTAATGCAGTGTTGATATAACAAAAGTAATTTAAGTCTCAAAATTGTGAGAAACAATACTAGGTAGGGTGGATTCTAATTTGAGTCATAAAGATACACTCTTGTATGAGGTCAGTTGTTACACAATTAATGATAAAATTTAGTTCTATCTATTGCAAAGCCAGTCTTCTTGTTGGATGCAAGCCATATATCCAAAGCCATGGAATTAGAATGAATACAGCTTATGATATGATACTAATCACAATTAAAGTTTTCTCTTAAAATGTAATGATACATATTTCTTACTTTTGAGACATTCCACTAATATTTTTTTAATTTAGAAAAAAACACTTATGTAATAAACTTAAAAAAACTGCTTCAATAAATTATAGAAGCAAAATAGAGTTAAGATGCTGAAAAAACAATCATGAAACATCATGCAACTATATACAAAGCAAATGAGATAAAATTCCAGTTGAAATATTGTCACTAGTAGATAAAATTTGATGTGAAGCTCCAATTTATGGGAATCAATGGTGTTTGATTTAATTCTAGAAATTCTAGCCACTTGAGGAGACAACATGCAAGAAGGCACCCCACTGATAAAATGACTCCAAATTCACTTGACTTTTCTAGTCTTAAAACTATATAAAGAAATTCAGCACATAAACAACATTGTCCACCATAGAAGCTATACATTTTTATTGGAAGAGTTAGAAGTTGCAGTTTATACAACCAATAATTCCTGTCTAATATAATAAAAACACCAAGGATAGCTGTGATTTTTACCTTGAAAATTCTTTGAAACTTCTCCTCACTGATTGTATTCTAAAAACAAAGAACACAATTTGGGTATATGAAAAAAATAATGACACTGTGTGAAATACTAATAACTAAACAAAAAACTGATTATATAAGCACACTTTTCATAAGAATATCAGAGCAGTCAAATTTGAAAATTTTAGTATCTCAACAAAAGAATTTAATTATTTTTAGATTAGTCCAGGGAAGATAAAGTAACTTCAGAGTGTTGAGTAGAGCATACATAATTCTATTGAACAGGGGGAGTAAATCATCAGGACACAGAAGCAAGGGTTCATGGTGACTGTGTCCCTCAGAAGGTAACAAATGGTCACATGCCATTCATAAGCCATCACTAGAAAAAGATACGTTCCTAAACCACCAAAATCTAAAAACACAACCCATCTTAGTAAGGCATCGTGTGTATGTTAAACTCTGTTTATGTCTTTTGTGATTGTAGATGAACCTGTAGAAATATAAGTGAAGGACAAATTAGAAAGAATTATGAAGTAAGGATTTTTGAATTAGCTAACAATCAGATGATCAGTAGATTCCTCATAATAATGACCAAGTATAATCAGTGATTCTCAATCACTGTAATCCTTCAAAATTGCTTCTCATGCTGTGATGACCCAAACCATGAAAGCATATCATTTCTACATAATCATTATAAAATTGCTGGTGCTATGAATCATAATTTAAATATCTGATATGCATATTTGATTGCATATCAGCATATCTAGCATAACAAAAAAAGTAATTTTGAAATGTGTGTATTGTTCACAGACTCTATTCTGATAAGCATTTAATGAGAAGAAAATAGGCCAATGGTTTCTGTGACCAAATCATCTTCAGCTTCTAACTTCTAACACTGTAGAAATGAAAGTGCTCATAGCTCTTTGGTTTTACATTTGATAAATTCTGAGAATGATGACCAACACTTTATGCATTAACATCCCCAGTCCTCAAGAACTTCTATAAAGTTTGCAGGCTTGTGAAAAGTACATCTTTATTTACATTCTTCACTATTCATGTTTGACTCCTCTAATTTCTTTCCCCTGTATAGAAAATCTAGATATATTTTGTACACTATTGCAAGAGCTATAAAATAAAGAACAAATAAATCTATTTTCTCTTAATTAGATCATGATTCCAGCAAAGGGGATAATAATTATTATAGAAAATATGTGTTTAATCAATGTTTTTTATTTAGAATACCCAGAAAGAGGAAATCAAATTAAATTGTCATATGCTCCCTAGCCCATAGATCTGGGAAGTAGTGTATAAATGTCATCAAAGTACACAGAATTTTACAAGGATAATTAAGATCTCTGATGCTCTGTCTGTTACAATTACTCTATAGACCAAACTTTGCTAATATGGTCAGACTACATTAAGTTATGTTTCTTAATTTCATCATGAAATCCTCAACATTTCTCTTGATAACCCTGTTGGTATCTTCCAAAGTATAGCTTTTTTAGAAGTATAAACTTTCCCTTGATGTCTAATTAATGTTCATTTCTATGCATATATGTGTTATGTGTCTGTGTGATATGTCTTTGTTTTGGTGTATCTTGAAAGCATATGATTATGTAGATGTTAGAAGAGGCAGTTAGATGTATTCCTCTGTTGATCTCTGCCTCTTTGTCATAGAGTAGGTAGTGAGGAGGAAACAATAGGTTTTTAATTTATTATGGATCTAATAAATTAGTCATTTGAAGCAATGATTGTAAAAGTTTCATGTTTCATTTTTAACTCAATTTATCATAGGAAAAGTAGGACTTGTACATGGCTATTATGTTCTACAAGATATATAGATGGTTTTGGAACATTTGTGCCATAAAGAAATTATGACAAGCTGGGCATTGGTTGTGCACATTTTTAATCCCAGAACTCAGGAGATAGAGGCAGGCAGATTTCTGTGAGTCTGAGGCCAACCTCCTCTACAAGCGCTAGATCCAGAACAGGCTCTAAAGCTACAGAGAAATCTTCTTTTGAAAAATGTAAAAAAAAAATAGTTTCAAGAGGTAGAAAGAGTTTACAAAATTTAAATATTGCATGACATAGCCATGTGTAGAAGAATCATGATGAGCAAATTGCATTAATGTGTTGCTTTCATTCTGTTATTTAAGTAAATTTAATTTTTTCAATTTTATTCTATTTTTTTATTAAAAATTTTATTAAAAATTTCCACCTCCTCCCCTCCTCTCATTTCCCTCCCCTTTCCCCAACCTCCCTCCCCCCTCTCTCCAGTCCAAAGAGCAGTCAGGGTTCCCTGCCCTGTGGGAAGTCCAAGGTCCTCCTGCTCCATCCAGGTTTACGAAGGTGAGCATTCAAACAGACCCACAAAGCCAGTACATGCTGTAGGATCAAAACCCAGTGTCATTGTCCTTGGCTTCTCAGTCAGCCCTCATTGACTGCCATGTTCAGAGAGTCCGGTTTGATCACATGCTCCATCAGTCACAGTCCAGCTGGCCTAGGTGAGCTCCCATTAGATCAGCCCCACTGTCTCAGTGGGTGGGCGTGCCCCTTGCAGTCTTGACTTCCCTGTTCATGTTCTTCTTCCTTCTGCTTCTCATTTGGAACTTGGGAGCTCAGTCCAGTGCTCCAATGTGGTTCCCTGTCTCTATCTCCATCCATCACCAAGTGAAGGTTGTATGGTGATATGCAAGACATTCATCAGTTTGGCTATAGGATAGGCTCACTTCAGCCTCCCTCTCCTCAGCTGTGCACGTAACTAGCTGGGGACATCTCCTTGGACACCTGGGAACCCCTCTAGAGTCAAGTCTCTTGCCAACCCTAAAATGGCTCCCTTAATTATATACTTCCCTGCTCCCATATCAACCCTTACTCCATCCCAACTGTGCCATTCCCCCAAGCTCTCCCCATCCTCCCCTTCTCACTTGTCTCTCCCCATCTCCCCTTACTCCCTTCCCTGAACTCCCAATATTAGCCTGGCAATCATGTCTACTTCCATTATCCAGGAAGATAACTATATGTTTTTCTTCGGGTTCACATTATTTAGCATCTCTAGGATCAGGAATTATAGGCTCAATGTCCTTATTTATGGCTAGAATCCAGTTAGGAGTGAGTACATACCATAATCATCTTTTTGGGTCTGGGTTACCTCACTCAGGATAGTGTTTTCTATTTCTATCCATTTGCATGCAAAATTAAAGATGTCATTGTTTTTTTACTGCTGAGTAGTACTCTAATATGTATATATTCCACACTTTCTTCATCCATTCTTCCATTGAAGGGCATCTAGGTTGTTTCCAGGTTCTAGCTATTACAAATAATGCTGCTATGAATATAGTTGAACAAATGTTTTTGTAGTATGATAGGGCATCTCTTGGGTATATTCCCAAGAGTGGTATTGCTGGATCCTGGGGTAGGTTGATCCCGAATTTCCTGAGAAACTGCCACACTGATTTCCAAAGTGGTTGCACAAGTTTGCATTCCCACCAGCAATGGATGAGTGTTCCCCTTACTCCACATCCTCTCCAGCAAAAGCCATCATTGGTGTTTTTGATTTTAGCCATTCTGACACGTGTAAGATGGTATCTCAAAGTTGTTTTGATTTGCATTTCTCTGATTGCTAAGGAGGTTAAGCATGACCTTAAGTGTCTTTTGGCCATTTGAACTTCTTCTGTTGAGAGATCTCTCTTCAGTTCAGTGCCCCATTTTTTTAAATTGGGTTAATTAGGATTTTAAAGTCTAGTTTCTTGAGTTCTTTATATATTTTGGAGATCAGACCTTTGTTGCAGAGTTGGTGAAGATCTTCTTTCAGTCATTAGGTTGACTTTTTGTCTTAATGACAGTGTCCTTTGCTTTACAGAAGTTTCTCAGTTTTAGGAGGTCCCAGTTATTCAATGCTGCTCCTATTGTCTATTTTACTGGGGTTATACATAGGAAGTGGTCTTCTGTGCTCATATTTGTAGACGACTTCCTACTTTCTCTTCTATCAGGTTCAGTGTGTTCCAAATAATATTGAGGTCTTCAATCCATTTGGACTTGAGTTTTGTGCATGGTGATAGATATGGATGTATTTTCATTTTTTCTACAGGTTGACATCCAGTTATACCAGCACCATTTGTTGAAGATGCTTTCTTTCTTCCATTGTATACTTTTAGCTCCTTTGTCTAAAATGAGGTGTTCATATGTTTGTGGTTTAATTTTTTTGTCTTCTATTTTATTCCATTGGTCGACTTCTCTGTTTTTATGCCATTACCACACTGTTTTCATTACTGTAGCTCTGTTATAGAGTTTGAAGTCAGGGATGGTAATGCCTCCAGAAGATCCTTTATTGTATAGGATTATTTTGGCTATCCTGGGTTTTCTGTTTTTCCATATAAAGTTGATTATTGTTCTCTCAAGGTCTGTGAAGAATTTTGTTGGGATTTTAATGGAGATTTCCTTGAATTTATAGATTGCCTTTGGTAGAATTGCCATTTTTACTATGTTGATCCTACCCACCCAAGAGCATGGGAGATCCTTTCATTTTCTGGTGTCCTCTTTAATTTCTTTCTTCAATGCCTTAAAGTTCTTGTCAAATAGATCTTTCACTTACTTGATTAGAGTTACCCCAAGATATGTTATGCTATTTGTGGCTATCATAAAAGGTGACGTTTCTCTGAATTCCCTCTCTGCTTCCCTATCCTTTGTGTATAGGAGGGCTACTGATTTTTTTGAGTTGATCTTGCAACCTGCCACATCACTGAAGTTATTGATCAGCTGTAGGAGTTCTTTGGTAGAGTTTTTGGGGTCACTCATGTACACTATCATATCATCTGTAAATGATGCAAGTTTGACTTCTTTCTTTCTGATTTGAATCCCCTTGATCGCCTTATGTTGTCTTATTGCTATTGCTAGAATTTCAAGAAATATGTTGAAGAGATATGGTGAGAGTGAACAGCCTTTTAGTGGAATGGCTTTGAGTTTCTCTCCATTTAATTTGATATTAGCTGTTGGCTTGCTATATATTGCTTTTTATTATATTTATGTATGATTCTTATATCCCTAACCTCTCCAAAACCTTTATCATAAAGGGGTCTTGAATTTTGTCAAATGTTTTTTCCGCATCTAATAAAATGATCATATGTTTTTTCCTTTCAGTTTATTTATGTGATGGAATACATTGATAGATTTTCTTATGTTGAACCAGCCCTGCATCTCTGGGATGAAGCCTACTTGATTGTAAAGGATAATTTTTTAATGTGTTCTTGGATTCTGTTTGCCAGAATTTTATTGAGATTTTTTTGCATCAATGTTCATAAGTGAGATTGGTCTGTATTTCTTTTTTTGGTTGGGTCTTTGTGTGGTTTTGGAATCAGGGTAACTGTAGCTTCATGAAAAGAGTTTAGCCATGACTCTTCTGATTGTATTATGTTTGTTGTTATGTCCTCCTTTTCATTTCTGATCTTGTTAATTTTCATGTTCTCTCTCTGCCTTTTGTTTAGTTTGGTTAAAGGTTTGTCAATCTTGTTGACTCTCTCAAAGAACCAGCTCTTTGTTTCATTGATTCTGTGGAATGTTTTCTGTGGCAACTTTGGTTTTTATATATAAATAATTAATCCACTAAATAATTGTAATTGTGGATATATTACTGTATAATTTTATCCTTCTGCAGGCAAATTTTATTTGGCAATCATGTATCACCTCAAGTTTAGCACAGCCTAAATCAATGAATATGTGCCTGTGTCACAAAAGTATCAAAAATGCCTCTAAGAAAGAACATAGAGCAGACAATTGTTAGCATGGTGGATGGATTTGTCACAAATGAGTGACTGATGGTAGGTGAAGCATGCAACAAAGCTGCAAAACAACTGCTCAGATTATAGTCTTGCTTGATAGGCACAGAATTACAGGAGAGGAAAGGTTGTCTAGAGATTACATGGAAATAGTTCTGGGGCACTATTCAATCATTGCTGATAGGAAATAGGTCACAGACATAAGTACAATACTGCTGATTTCCAACTTGGCAAACCTACAGAATTACTAAAATTAGTTCAGGATTATTGGTATGGGGTTACTTACAGGAGAAAGATTGACTCAATTATAGATGTATCATGAATAGCACATACCAACTGGAGTGATGCCTCATAACATCTTATACTTATTGCATACCTTGGAGTTCCATACATTGAAGTGTCTCTTTCAGGAAGCATGGATGATCTGGGCCTTTTCTAGGCAGCTTGAGTTTTCTGATCCTCTTTCAGGAAGCTAGTCTTAGCTGATTCTTCTCAGGAGCCTTTACTACTAATATATTCCTAGGAAGGATGGGGCCTATTCATCTGGTCAGTTGTGAGGACACCTAGATACTTCCATGTTGTTTGCTTTCTGAGTATTAAAGAAAGCTTTCCTTTTGAATTTTTTGATGTCTTCATGACAGAATGTTTGACTTCCCATTGGACAATCCAAAGTCATAATGAATCTCCCCTCAAGATGGAATGTTTTAACCATGAGAAAAGTATTAGATAGCAGATATTCCTACTGCAAAATTTGTCATAAACTGAATGAGTTGAGACTGTAGATGCAGCACAAAAAGAAATCACTCAAGATGACTTTTCTTTTAATTTTTTATTGAGAAAAAGAAAAAAAAGTTTCTGCCTCCTCCCAGCCTCCCATTTCCCTCCCCCTCCTCCCACTCTTCTCCCCCTCCCCCTACTCTTCTCCCCCTCCCTCTCCAGTCCAAAGAGCAGTCAGGGTTCCCTGCCCTGTGGAAAGTACAAGGTCTTCCCCGCTCCGTCCATGTCTAGGAAGGTGAACATCCAAACTGGCTAGGCTCCCACCAAGCCAGAACATGAAGTAGGATCAAAACCCCGTGCCATTGTCCTTGGCTTCTCATCAGCCCTCATTGTTCACCATGTTCAGAGTCCGGTTTTATCCCATGCTTTTTCAGTCACAGTCCAGCTGTCCTTGGTGAGCTCCCATTAGATCAGCCCCACTGTCTCAGTGGGTGGGTGCACCCCTCGTGGTCCTGACTTTTTAATTAGTGGAAAAGCATGTCCATATGCTTTCAACATAGAGTTTAATCATGCTGTCAATTTTATTCATCTGTGAACACTATTAAATTAAGTGTACTGAACTGTCAGTTTGATGTAAATAAATATATTCTGAAAACTTTCATTTGAACAAAACTGCATTGTCATTTTGGAAACTTACAGGTTTTAAAATATTTTTTTTAATTTTTATTTCTTTAAGTTTTTTGAGACACAGTTTCTCTTTAGCTTTAGGGCCTCTCCTGGAATTGGCTCTCATAGACCAAACTCACAACTCACAGAGATCCACCTCCCTCTGCCTCCTGAGTCCTAGGATTACAGGCGAGCACCAGTACCACCCAGCTGGTTTTAAAATATTTGATCCTACTTCATGTTCCGGCTTGGTGGGAGCCTAGCCAGTTTGGATGTTCACCTTCCTAGACATGGACGGAGGGGGGAGGACCTTGGACTTTCCACAGGGCAGGGAACCCTGACTGCTCTTTGGATTAGAGAGGGAGGGGGAGAGGAGTGGGGGGAGGGGAGAAGAGTGGGGGGAGGGGAGGGAAATGGGAGGCTGGGAGGAGGCGGAAACTTTTTTTTCTTATTCTCAATAAAAAAAATATTTTTACAGCAAGAGAATATAGCAGGATGTACAATCCAAACATCTTACAGAGAACTATTTTTTAAAATTTATACTTGTGAATTCCTGTGAATTTCCCCTAGTACCATGGTTCTCACTAGTCCTTTAATTACTCACTCAATCAAAATGTCTTTTTTTCTATTTAATGTCCTTCCCCCTTCTTGAGCCTCCCATTCTCTCATGTTCTTCTACCTTCCCTCTCCCATCCCCCTTCCCTTCAGCCTCCCTTATCTCCCCTACTAATTGTCTTAGGAGTTCTTTTCTGTTCTCTCTTCCCAGGCGGATCCTGTATGTCCCTCTTAGGGTTCTTCTCTTTACCAACTTCTCTGGGATCATAGACCACAGGCTGGTTATCATTTGCTTTATGTCTAATATCTACTTTCAAGTGAGTATATTCCATGTTTGTCTATCTGCGCCTGGGTTACACTCAGAATGGTTTGTTCTAGTTCTATCCATTGGCCTGCAAATCCAAAGATGTCAAAGACAACCCCAGCTAAGACTTTAAGCAACAGTGGAGAGGATGCCTTAACTGACCTTCCCCTGTAATCAGTTTGATAACTACATTGTTATCATAGAACCTTTCACCAGCAATTGATGAAAGCAGATCCACAGATCCACAATAAAACACTCAACACAGGGCTGAACTCCTGGAGACCAACCCAAGAAAGGGAGAAGCAATAATATGAACAAAGGGGTCATGAAATAGATGGTGATACCCACAGAAACAGCTGACCTGAGCTGATGAGATCTCACTGACACTGGACTGATAGAGGGGGATCCTGCTTAGGACCAAACTAGGCCCACTGAATGTGGGGGGACAGTTGAGAGTTTTAGGCAGTCTCTGAGTCCAGTGACAGCGGGACAAGGATTTGTCACTAATACTGGCATCTAGTAAAATATACGCTCTGGAGGGATACTTTGGTCAGTCTAGATATAGGGGTAAGGTCCTTGGTCTTGCATCAAAGTGAAGTGTCAGATTTTGTTGACTCTCCATGGGAAGTTTTACCCTCTCTGAGGAATGGATGGGAGTTAGGATGGAGAAAGTTTATGGATCGAGGAGGGGAAGGAATGGGAATGGGATATCTATATAAATTAAGATAAGATTTTTTAAAATTCTTTTTTAGTTAATTAATTAAAAATTTCTACCTCCTCCCATCCTCCCATTTCTTTCCCACTCCCCATTCCCCCTCCCCCTCGCTCTCCAGTCCTAAGAGAAGTCAGAGTGCCCTGCCTTGTGGGAAGTTTAATAAAAAAGAAATAAAAAGACTTAGACTTTATAGCTATTAGTTTTATGAGAAATTTTAAAAAATTTATAAAGATTATCTTTCAGTTACTGTTACATTATTTCCCAAATATCGGAAAGGTAAATTTAAAAGACTAAAGTTTTAGGTAAACTGAAGAAAAGAAAAAAAACATGCATAGTATGTTTTGATGAGAATTGAGAAACATGCTACATGACAATTCTGATGTCCAGGTTGTGTACATGTATGAGTAGGACCAAAAGAAACTTCCCATAAAATAAATTGGGGACAAGCATATCTGAATGTTTTATAAATGTCAGAAATATTAGTGAATGCCAAGATCTTAGAAGAAACTGTAATTTCCAAGTGAAAAATTCTTGTAAGACTATTGGGATATATGCTTGTAGATTTAAGAGATATATGAGAAAAATTAAGCTCTAGTTGAACGTAATTTTATGCCAAATATACAACTAATTATCACTTAAAGTGTAAAGAAATGAAAGAAGCACTTCCAAAATTTTTTTACAATGGACAAAATCTTCACCCACGTTTCAAACACTAGGTCTTTAAGGATGTCACTACCCATAACATAAATTTTAAAAAGTAAATTTAAGCCAGGTAGTGGTGGCACACACCTTTAATCCAAGCACTCAGGAGGTAGAGGCAGGTGGATCTGTGAGTTTGAGGCCAGCCAGTATACCAGAGCTAGTTCCAGGACAGAATCCAAAGCTACAGAGCAAGCCTGTCTCGAAAAACAAACAAACGAATAAAACCCAGTAAATTTAGTTGCTAATCTACCAAAATTGTGAATTGGGGTAATATTAGATATATAAAAAATAATCATAGTCAGAACCTGGAAACAACTTAAATGCCCCTTGGACAAAGAATGGATAAGGAAAATGTAGTACATTTACACAATGGAGTACTATACAGCAGAAAAAATTAAGACATCTTGAATTTTGCAGGAAAATGGATGGAGCTAGAAAACATCATTTTGAGTGAGGCAACCCAGATACAGAAAGACAATTATCACATGTACTCACTCATAAGTGGTTTTTAAACATAAAGCAAAGAAAGCCAGCCTACAAAATCACAACACTCAAACACTTAGACAACAATGAGGATACTAAGAGAGACTTACATAGACCTAATCTACATAGCAGGTAGAAAAAGACAAGATCTCCTGAGTAAATTGGGAGCATGTGGGGAGGGTTGAAGGGGGAAGGGAAGAGGCAGGGAGGGAAGCAGAGAGAAAAATGTAGAGCTCAATAAAAATAAAAAAAGAAAAAAAAATCTAAACTAGAAATTTGTTAACTATGTTTTGGGTGAATCAAAAAAATAAACTGTTGGGAAGGATTGTACAAGCATACATTAAGGATGGATATCAACTCTAGAAATGTCTATGATGTTACTTATGAAGAGATATAAACAAAAATAAGAAAAACTGATCATATTTATCCAAAAAGATCAATTAAATTTTTGAATCCTCTCTATAACTGCAAATAATGTTAATTGTATTTATACCCACACATATAATCTGAGAAAAATTCTTTGCTACAAGCAAATATTAATGTTTTGAGTGACATTGACAATAACATTGTGGAAGATAATTCCAAAGTGATTAGGATAAGTACTTGTCAATTGATGTCTAGAACTCAAATAATACCAGGGATTTTTTCTTGCATGTGTGCTTGTGTGTATCTGCCTTTATACAAAAATTGTAATAATGGACTTATTGTAAATGCTATATATGACTTTGCTGGGTAAATGGGAAATGCTTCTATTCCCCCCCCAGTAGCTTACTAAGAACAGACATAAAAATAATTTCATATAAGTGTAGCTTGTTGAATCAAAAGTTTATTCAAGAACACGAGTGAATTAAATATAGCTTAAAAACCACAAAGACCACTAGAGTGTTGTTAACAATCCACATCCTAGAATCTCTCTGTACATCTTCTCAAATACTTCAACAGATAATTCTTTCCTCAGGTACTTTGTTGCAACTATAACACTTGGGAAGAGTGTTTTGAATGTTGTTACTTTTAGAGCTTTCTCAAACTCTTAACTGTTTTTAGTTTGCTGAGTATTAGGAACATTATGTTTTTGATGAAAGAGCTATAGAATAAGAGGGTGCTCACTCAGGGTGCTGCCTCTGACATCCTATAAATATGGGATATCTTCAAATTCTAAAACTGTTAAGGAACTGAGCAAAACATAACGTATTAATTTGCTATCTCATATATTAATGATAATTATATCTGAAATTATGGATTAAAAATTTCAGAGGTACTTGTAATAAATATTTTTCCTCATTACTTTAGAATGGGGGCTTTTTCTTTGAGAACCAATGACATAGTTATAATGGAAATAGCAAAATTGCATAATATTTTTAAGAGACCAGTATAAAGTAATTATTTGGATTTTGGGTTTTAAAAGTAACTAAACCAAGTAGGCAGGTAGCTAGCATGCCTCATAAAGGCATACATCGTAAGGACCTAGTAATTACTTAGTGGATTGTAATATCTAGTTAATCTGAACCAAAGTAGGTCTTATGGGTTTCAATTAATCTGGCCTGAACCATGAAATCATACCGACTCTAGATTTTATATGTGCCACTACAGATTTTTAAACCTTTTCTCTCACATCCAAATGCCACATATTTTCCCTTTAAGACAAGTCTATACATCTTCATTTAATTGGAACCATTGGAACACTTTCCGCTTCAGTGTATTAGCACACAAAATTATAGAAATTAAATGAGTCTAGTGATGAACTTCCTCAAGGCTCCCTTGATTTCTTTGTTTCTGAAACTGTAAATGAAAGGGTTCAGCATTTGAGGGACCACACTATACATCATGGATGCTATTACATTGCTACTGGAAGAGTTAGAAACTGAAGAACTCATGTACACACCTAAACCAGTCCCATAGAATAAAGATACCACTGAAAGATGAGACCCACAGGTGGAAAAAGCTTTATGCCTTCCACCAATTGATGGGATCTTCAGAATCGAGGACACAATTTGAAAATAAGAGAAAATAATTCCAGAGAGGGGGATAACTGAAAATACAATAGTTGCCAGATAAATAAAGATAATATTGATAAATGTATCAGAACAGGCAAGTTTTGTGATTTGACCAAGTTCACAGAAGAAGTTGGGGATATCTTGTTTTGTGCAAAATGACAGTGGCAAAATCAGAAGGGTGTGGAGCAATGCATTTATAGTGCTGATGAGCAGGGAAAGTAAGACTAGCAAGATGCATAAGAAAGGGTTCATAATAATTGTGTATCTCAGAGGTTGACAAATGGCCACATAGCGGTCATAAGCCATTACAGTGAGGAGACAACTTTCTAAAACACAAAATATCAATATAAAGCACACCTGGGACAGGCAACCTATGTAAGTGATGCTCTGGTCATGTGCTTGGATGTTCAACAGCAACTTTGGGACTGTCGTTGTGCTGGCACAGATATCAGTGAAAGACAGATTACACAGGAAGAAGTACATGGGAGTGTGGAGGTGGGAGTCTATGCTTACAGCCAAAATAATGAGTAGGTTTCCCATGATGGTGATGAGATACATGAGCAGGAACACGTTGAAGATGAGGGGCTGCAATTCAGGGATGTATGTTAGCCCCATGAGAAAGAATTCTGAAATACATGTTTGATTTGCAGGTTCCATATATATGCTGAATATTGACAAAAATGTGCAATGAAAATATGAGATTAATTTTTGAGGTGAATATCAATATAACATTAGTATGAGACAGATATAAACATAATTTTAATATTTCACTCAATATTAATGAGCTACAAGTTCATGAAAAGTAATATATCTTTAAATAATTTCTCCCACTGAAGCCTTGAGAGATGACTCCTGGGCTAAAAGTACTTCCTTCCCTTATGTAGGACTTGAGTTTGTTTCCCAGTACCATTTTATGTTCACAATTCCCTGTGTCTCCAGCTCTGAAAACTCTTTTGCCTTCACAAGTGGCTCATGCACACTGATACAATCACATGAAAATTAAAAAAAATACTCTTATTCAATTTTCTCCCTCTAAAGTTTTAGAGCTAGTATATAGAAAACAAAACCTTTTTGAGCTATAAGATGAACTATAAAGATACTTATGGTTTTTCTCTAAAATTTTTCCCCATTTTCTCATTTATTTAACTACTAATACCTTCTCTGCCTATTGCACAAGAAGATACTTGCAAATAATATGACAAATGATAAGACTACATTGAATATTAAAGCATGAATTCTTTCTTTCAAAACCACCCAGGCCTTCAAGCAAAATGACAGGTGGTAGTGAATGTATCAAACTCAAAATTAAAAGCAATGGCCAGACATCTTGACTGCAGAACCAACTCTGTGCCTATTGAGTTACAGTTGAATTTCCTCACGTTTCAGATGCACTTATGAGGTGATGGCATCACCAATGAGCAGAGGAAAAGCTCATTCTCTGGTCCTATGTGTTCTAAGTCGAGTCTTTGAACATTCCCCACTTATATTTTCAGACAGTAAATAATTAGCCCCCTAAATTGTTCAGAGATATCACAATATTTTCTCATTTTAATAGTAATCTTCAAACTTAGTATTAAGCTTTCCTTCATTTTCAGGCATTCCAAATTCTTCTCATTAATATAATTAAATAGAAAAGATTGTTTCAGGTGTTTGAGCGAAGAGTAGTAGATACTGCCTATAATCTCCAAGCTCATATGTGTCATTATTGAAATCTAAGGCTTAATTATTTAGCAATTAACTTTAAGGGAAGTTTAGGGACCGCAGTGGTTGATGATGTTCATTTCTCTTAATGCATCTGCATCCATTAATGAAAAGCTGAGTATATAATTAACTATGATAGGGTTACAATGGAAAAAATACCAAAATAATCTAAAAATGTTATACCAAGTTCTTGTTAAAATATTTGTAATTTCTTGATAAAGGTGTACAGATAATACAGATGTAGACAGTTTGATATAAGAAGAGAAAATGTGTATAATTCAATGTTTTCCTTCTCTCAATGAATAGGAAAGTAGGTATAGTAACAATAATCATTTGGTAAAATAATCACTTCATGTATTTTGAATTTAGAAGACATAAATGTTATATATTATGTTAATTATGTACATCATGAATTGATTTAAGAACTTGTATTAATGCCATAAATTTTCATCGACTAAAACTGAATGGGAAACCTGTGTATTACTCTTGAGATAATATTCACTTCATAACTTTTCCTTCTTCAACCATCATACTGTATGTCTTAAACTTATGTGACATTTATATATACATTTATACTGGAATTTTGGAAATGACTTAATGGAAATCTTCAATGATTAAAAAAAAGACAAAGGTTCTCAACATCCTGCTGGGCATATAAGATCATTAACTGATATTGCATATATCAGTGTGTGTGTACATATGTGTCTATATGATTATTTACCACATGCTATGAGCGAGAGCACATAACAGGTTACTTTGCTCCCAAAGAAGTGACAAATTAATGCAGATGAGACTATACAAAGAGAGGATTTCTAACATGATGAAAGCTAATCTTAATTAAGTGTTTGCATCATTTCAACAGTACTAATCTTGGTTATGTAGAGAAGTCATGAAAGAAGCATGCAATAGATACAATATTTATTTATCCTAGATATGATACCTTATACAGTGATAATCTGATTTAAATAATACTTAATGAGTTTTGTACTATAAGTAAATTTTATGTGTTAACCTAAGAAGCATATCTTGTGAAAAGGACTACATTGTGAAAAATTTTAGGCATTTTTTGAATATGCAAACATTAATGTATTTTACTGTGGATTATTCTGATGTAATAGGAAACAAATAATTGATGCAGAGTTGGCTACATGAGAATAAACAATGAAACATACTTTTCCCAGTTATTACTTCATTTACTTTTCAAATGCAACAAATAATAATTAAAGTTCCACCACTCACATAACATAGAAATTCCTGCTTTTCTAGGGAAAATAACCACACTGCCATAATGGGTACCTTCTATCATAGTATTCTATTTAATAGTATTATTTTAAATAGTTTATATGAATTATATTGAAATTAAAACATGTGTGCTTATAAAAGTAGAACATATGTATTTCATTTATATTGACTTTTTAATTGATGTTTTTAAAATTAGTAATAATATGTGCACTCCCCCTTTATAAGTTTTGATCAATACCTTATTCCAATATGTAATCACAATACACAGATTGCTTTCCTTAAGTGACATGTTATGTCCTTTCTTTCTTTTATTTATAAATGTATATTTAATGTAGATAAAGGTATAAAATATCTTGTTGAATTCAAGATAAAATTAATTTGCAATGTTAAGATGAATGAAGGAAAATAGTAAAGGAGTAAATTTTTATGCTTATTATTTAATTATTTTAGACAGATAAGAAATATAGCACAATATCTTCACTGTTTTACTGTGTGTTTCTACACACATGTTAGTATCATGTGCTCCTGTTACCAGAATTAAGTACTGGCCTGGCTTTCCTCCCTGGTCTTTCTGATCTCCATCTAATGAATTTGAGCAAGACACACAGAATGTAGTGAAGAAGACAGAGTATTGTGGCAGAATATGAGACATTCTCAAGGGATAGTGGAAATGCTTACAGAAATCATGTCAATGAAAATTTTAGATAGTCCTTTTACTATTTCTTAGTGTTGATGAAACAAATCTCTGCAAGGTATTGTTATACCCAGATAATTGACAAATGCTTTTGGATTAATCTTGAAAGATGGCAGCAATGCTTATCTTTGTTGGTGACCAGAAGGTGACCTCATAGATAGAAACATGATGTTTCTGTTTAAAATGTTAAGTCTTTCCCAAGGGGGAGAGATTTGGCCCAGAACCCATATTTTTTAAATCAATAAACAAAATACATTTTCTGTTATTTGAATGTTCTTATTAAATGGTATAGATCCAATGTTCATGACCTTTAAGCCTGTTAGTATCAGAACACATTACCAAAATGCTGTTGTTAATCACACTCTCTGGGATCTTTCTGTTTACAATAGTTAATACTGACTTGGAAGATTTAAGATGCTGCTTTGTATATATCTGTCTTCCTCTCTAGTTAACAGACCTGCTAATTGACAGAACTACCTCTCTGTCTTATTATGCATATAAGAATAAGATATGAAAATTAAATATGGACTCTCAGTCAAGGGTTAAACATATCCCAAATTCATATTTATTGCCTAATTTCTAATATTAAATTTTGAATACGGTTTCTTGAAAAAAGAAATCAGAATTAGCCAAGTTATGGTATCCTCATCCAATATGACTTGTGTTCTTGCTGAATGAAAAGATGGAGGATATATAAACACATGCGTGTATTTACACATACATATACACAGATGGAATAATAGTTACGTTAAAGAACAAGGAAGGATAGGCATCTCCAAGTTTCAGGGGGAAAAGGAATCTAAGACATTTTAATTTATGAGTAACTCAAAATCTACAATAAAACAACTTTATTATTTTAAGCCATGAAATTTTTGCTACTTTTTGAGAGAAACCTATTAAACTAACTTTCTCCAACTCCCTGTCATCTATCACCACAACTTAAGAAAATATCTAAATTTTATGAGACTCTCATTAGAGTTGTCTGCTCAGAACTGAATAGAGAATGTTCTTGTAGATAGTATTATATAAGCAGAATAAAGGTTGTGTGCATGTTGGTATAAATATACATAAGAATATTAGAGAAGATGCCTAACAAGTGACATACAAAGTAAATCTCTGTTTCTCATAATATTTTTTCCATGCCTTCATCTCTCAGGAGAGAATTCTAAACTCCTGCCCTCATTTTCAAAGTATTTATTAAAGTATCATGAAGTACCTGCTTCCTTACTGACAATGATATTCAGAATCTCTTCTTGATGTTGCACAAAATGAGTGTCTCACTACTCAATGGGCTACGGAAAAACATGATCATATTTAGTTGAAAGATCTGGCATATCATCCTTATATAAAAGGAACATCAAGGAGGTGGTCACAGGTTGACTCTGACAGTGTAGTGTAAGTGTCTCATGTACTCAATATCCAAAGGTCACCATTAGAGCAATTATTTTACTCTAATTCTAATCCCAGTAGAGCAAGCCTTAATGATAGTGTGTATAAAGTGTGGAATTCAACATGCATGATTTGATGACCCCTGAGATTAAGAATTATAACCCAGCCTTCTGTACTGTTTCTGCTCAATTTTATTATTAACATTTCCAATGCTTTGTACCATTAGTGTTGCAAGAACTATCATTTTGTTTTTTTTTAAATATTTTATGTAGTAAGTTCAAATCAATTTTTTGATTGATACAGTTCTTTTTTATTAAGCTAATGCCATACACACACACACATACTATATTCTGGCTACTATCCCATCATTCTTTCTTATCTTCCTTATATTGTTTTGAAGTCCCTGCCCACTCAATCACTTTGATGGACTCATTGTTTTTTGCTTTTGTTATATGACACATTTAATCTAATTACAGACATCAGAGTGACAGTCAGATGGGATTTATCATTTGAAGACTGCTGCGATAACCAGTGGACATACAATTGAAGGTATTAACTCCATCTTTTCTTGAATCTATCCATAAGAAAATGTCTGCCAGTCATGGAAAAGGTTTTCCAAGTCCTTCCTCAATTCACCGCTGGCTTTTGAAATGTCTGTCCTTCAGTTCCACTGTAATAAAGTGTAATTAGTGAGAGTTCATGATTAAAATAACATTTATCAACCAGAATATGATATTTTGCAGTTCCTATATTACCTATCGTCTTTCTCCCATCTTCCTCAATGTTTTCTAAACCTTAGAAGGTAAGGTATAAATGTCTTATTTAGGTCAGAAAACTTGGTTATTACTTATTTCATTTGGACACAAGTCTCTGAGTTCACTAGAAATAGAAGCTTCTTTCATTGAGGCTGAAAGTTATATGTGTGGTAAACAGACACAGATACACATACAGACTTACACACATACATACATACACACAAACACATAAATAAAAACAAACATACAAATAATATGCCATTTAATGCTTTGTTACTTTCATTAAGTAGTAAAATTAACTCCTCCAATTATTTTTAAGTCACCAAATATTTGCTAAATTTTCAGAGAAACTCAGAGAACTAATTTTGTCCAAATCCTCCTCTATCAGCCCAACAACTTAAGAAAATATCTTAATGATTGAGAGAGTCATTATAGTTGAGGAATTGCCAATTTCTGGTCATAACTGAATAGACACTGTTCTAGACTTTGGACCATGGCCTTACACACTAAGGGCTTTTGAACAGGATTGACATAAAAGGTATGAATACCTTCCTATGTTATATCCCTCAAATCTAATTTCGAGCAATTGCTAAATTGCTATACCCAATAACATTTGTTCCATTATCACATGAATGAGTATATATTGCGTAATATGTAGATATTGTACTTCAAAGAGTTCACAGATAGGTAAAACCCCTGATGCCTTTTCGTCCCAGGAATCTAGTCTGTTTATCATCTTCTAGCATTCTATGGATCTTAGATGACAAACAGACTTACATATTGTTTTCTTTCTGATTTCTCCACATCATTTAACAACACTGTGTACTGTTTTAGTAATAGGATCATACTAAATAATTCTGGTTGAAAAATCAAGAAGAATGGCAACAACATAAATTATTCTCTAGGCTTCAAGAGTCTCCATGACCAAAAACTCATATAGAGTTATGACATTTTTATCATTGGGATTTTTTAAAAATAAGAGATAAGTCTGAGAAGGATTTTTCCTAACCATACAAGGCATGTTTCCAGTTTCTTTAAGTTTGGTTTCAAAATTTTAGGTTTAGCTATGACTTTATACAATGCCCTTGTTTGTTTAACCTTGCTTCTCTTTTCTCATCTTCCCTCTTCTTTCAACTCTTTTCCATGTAAAAATTTCCACCACCAGTATTCCCAGCCTTTGCTATTGTATTTTTTTCTTCCCCTAAGTTGTAATGCTTTCCAGTTTACTCCAAGGAAAAGTTCTCTATTCTGTAAATGTTAACTGTATACATAATCTTGAGGATGAGCTTCTTAAGTCCTGTAACTTTTATAGCTTTAATACCCATTTAAAATTTATCTTTGAACCAATGTTCATTAAGAATGATTCTGTTGAGAAGTAATAGCTACAAAACAGCATGGCGCTAGATAGTTTAGCTAAAGGATGTGTCAAGATGAGAGATGTTCATCTTCTGAAACCACCCAGAGACAGATTAATAATGTGGGAGTCCCCTCTGTGTGATGTGATTACCATTAATGAATAAAGAAACTGCCTTGGCCTATTGATAGGGCAGAACTTAGGTAGGCCTGGAAAACTGGACTGAATGCTGGGAAGAAGAAGGCAGAATCAGGGTATGCCATGGATCTGCGTCCAGAGGACGTCATACTGAAACTTTGCTGGTAGGCTCTGACCTCATGGTGATATACATATGTATAAATATATACAGTTGGGTTAAATTAAGATATAGGAGTATCCAATAAGAAAATAAGAAGCTAGAGTAAATGGACCAAGCAGTGATTTAAATAATATGGTTTATGTGTGACCGGAATGAACAAGCAGTTCCATGCAAGAGATTAATACATGGAATTAATATAGCAAGTTTACATAGAATGTGACAATTTTCTCATATCAGAAGTTATAAATTCATAAATCCTGATGTACTTGTAATAGACAAAATTGTCTTTATATATTTCAGTGATAATTTCTTCTTACTTGGGGACTAACTTTATTTTTAGTAATGCAGTGTTCATACTACTAAATTAGAATTCTCAAAATTAGAAGGAAAAAAATATTAGGTAGAGTGAAGGCTAACTTGCCTCAAAAAGATACACTTTTGCAGGAACTCGATTATTATATATTAACTATAAATGTTAATTTATTTGTATTGTAATTTAGTTGTA
The DNA here is from genome assembly GCF_014885135.2 of Alexandromys fortis. Lineage (NCBI taxonomy): Eukaryota > Metazoa > Chordata > Mammalia > Rodentia > Cricetidae > Alexandromys > Alexandromys fortis. The sequence goes on along the minus strand of NW_026068263.1, from coordinate 291,722 downwards.
TTATAATTTAGTCTGCTTATGGGAGGCAAGCCATATAGTCAATACCATGTAATTAGACTGAATATAGGTTACGATATGATACTAATTAAGTAGGAAAATTTCCCTTGAAATCTAAATGTAACACATTCCTCTCTTCTGAGACAGACTGCCAAATGTTTTTGATTTAGAGAAAAACACAGATAATAAACAATTATTTAAACATCATGCAGCTGTATGCAAATCAAATAAGGTAAAGCTTTCAAGTTACATTTTAAATAATTGAGAAATTCATGGCACTCAAGGAAACAATGTGAAAGAAAGTATTTCACTGATAAGATGCCTCTAAATTTACTTGCCCCCCCCCCCCATGGTTGCAGCATTCCAGAACCATCTTTTTCACGTCCCTTGCCTGGGAGATATCCCTTTTTAAACATTTGCATGGTGACAACCTCATTAGGGCTGCACATAATGATCCCTAATTGAGAAAGTAAGTCATGACCCCAAAGGTTGATAGGCAGTTCTGCAATTATATAAGGCTGAATTGTGCTTGATTGCCTTCTTGGTCTCTTCATTTTAGGATTTTCTTTAAACTCTTTTGAAGATTTTGATTCTGTCCTATACCCTTTAAATGAATTATGGTAGCATCTAGAGGCCATGTATCAGGCCATTATCCTTTTTGATAATTGTGACATCTGTGCCTGTGTCTACCAATCCTGAAAATTTCATTTAACCATAAGGTCATAAGGGGTTTTTGTGCAGATATTACTTCTGACCAATAGACATCTGAAGACCTGAAACCTTTATTGTTTCTAGAATTACTCACAACTTTATTTGAAGTAGGTATTAAGGGAAGAAGTAGTAATTGAGCAAATCTTTGTCCAAAAGTAATTATAACCATATTTTTGGTGGATGACACCATAACTATAATTTCTCCCAGATAATCATTATCAATAACTCCTGGGAATACATGGAGGCCATTGATGGTAGAGCTACCATGACCATAAGGCCAAAAGTATCTTTTGGTAAAGGGCCAAAAATGCATGTGGAGAGAACTTGAACTCCCATCTCAGGCGTTAGTACTGTGTGGGTGCTGGAACTGAGCCTGTTGTGGCTCTGAAGAGATCTGAAATGGATTGTTGTTTATTGTAACAAAGCTGACTGCCCCAAAGATTTGTTTGGGTTTGGGGGCCTGGGGCTGGCCCCTGTTCCAGTTTCCCTGGTTTAGAGGTTGACCCTGGGCATCTTTATGGACCTACATTCATTAGCCCAATGATTTCCTCTGTTACATCTAGGACAGAGACCTGGAACAGATGTTCTTGTGGCAGCAACCCTATTAATTTTGCAATCCTTGGGAAGATGTCAAAATTCTCCACAATTAAAACATTTACTTTTATTTTGTTGTGACAAGAATTGCCTCACACTAAATCCCTACATTGCAGCAGCCATTGCATGACCTTGCTAAATAGACAGCTTCTATGTCTGAGCAAAGGCGTATATATCCTGTCAGGTCAGTTTTCTTTTTATATGGATGGATAGCCGCCTGACATGTAGCATTAGCATTTTCAAAGGCCAATTGTTTAACAAAATCTGTACCTGCATCAGCATTGCCGGATATTCTCCCTGCTGCAGTGATTAGCCTATGGACAAAGTCAGCAAAAGTCTCATCTGGACCTTGCTTTATGTTGGTCCATGTCTCCCTCAAGTGGCAGCATTCTCCAGGCTTGTGTATCTGTGGTTTGCATCTGGGCAAAAAATCCTGCAGCAGTAGCGTAAATACCTTCCCCAATTAACATATCCAAAGTCCACCCATTTCCAGCCTGTGCATCATGTCTAGCAATTTCTTTGCTTGCCTCAACAAACTCAGACTTCCAAAGGAGATAGTCACCTCCAGCGACGGTTGCTCTAACTAGAGTCTGCCAGTCTCCAGGTATAATAAGCCAATTTTCAGCCATGAACTCAACAATTGCTGCGGTATAAGGAGCTGTAGCTCCATATTGTGCAACATCTAATTTTAATTCCTTAATCAGTTTAAAATCAAAATTTACATGAGTCCTCCACACTGTTCCCTGAGCTCCACAGTTTCTGTGAAGGGGAAGGCTTCTAGATCATCTGTTTCTAGTGATTTGTTTATTTTAGGAGAGAGCCTAGGTGTAGCCCCTTGCATGGGTGGCTTACTGTCCCCTGGGACTTCATTGTTGGTTTTTCCCACTTTTAATCCCTCCAATATAAAATTAAATCCTGATGTTCCTGTTCCAATTTTATCTGTTCTTTTAAAATTTTTATTTTATCACAAAGTTCTTTATGGGGGTCCACTACTATACAAGCCAAGGGAGGTGCCGTTGGGACTGAGCTATACGCCAGAGGGCGACAGGCAAGCCATGGCCACTCTGAATTATGATGTCTGGCTGCTTCCTCCTCTAAATCATCCCTCACTCAGATCATCCTGTTTGAGAAGGAATTCTTTTAAAGCTGGATATAATTTCTTAATCTTAGAGCTAACTCCTGGATATTTTTGTGCTTCTGACTTAGGTGTGGGGAGAGGATCCTTGTTTGACTCCCTAGTTTTCTGCAGGGATGGCTTAACTTTGGGAGCCTGTAAGTTTGTATTGTTTTTTTGTCAGATGTTTCAACATCACTATCAGAGTACATAAGGTCCTCACCTTCTTTTTTGTTATTCTTTTTGACACCTTGTGTGTCATTCTCTTGATTAAGTTTCTTTTTGTCTATTTTGTTTAACTTATTTTTTAATAATATTTCTTCTCCTGTCTCAATAGCATTTGCAACTACAGGATCTTGATGCCTCTGAGACAAAAGTTCAATAATTAAATTCCAAAAGTAAAAGGGAGTTACAGGAACCTTTTCTGGTCCAAATGCTTGATAATGTTCTTTGAGAACCTCTCCAACTCTGTTCCACTTTTTCTCATATATAGTCCTATCATACAGAAACCAGGGACAAACATCTTTAATATAGTCAAAGAATTCACATAACTGTTTAATTTTAATTTTTACCCCTTGTGCCTTTAAAGCATGCCTTAATCCACTAAAAAACATTTCATGCTTGCAAATTGCTTGTCTTATGATCACTGTCTTCCTTACTGAGTTTCAGATGACACAGCAGGCTCCTATGTTTCTCTTCCTCTTAATTATACTTCACTTCATGCCGGCCTCTCTGAACAGCATTCTTCACTGAATCCCCCATGCTCGAGGCCCACGTTGGATGCTTCTTTGCCCCAGCCAGCAGGTAAGTCAATGGAGACCCTAGATGGGGAATGAGAATGGGATGGAACGAGAGACACAGAGATGGAGACAATACAGGATTCTGATCAAGTCTCATTTGTTCAAGGGAAAATCAAGGTAAATATAAGGTAAGGGAAAGGAGGAAATTCTTGTGTAAAGGGGTAACTAGGCAACCTAACCATGATCTAATAATGGTCAGGCAAAAAGTCCCTAACTGCATCATGCAGAAAAGTCAGAATGTTCAGAACACAGGAACAATGGAGGAATAACTCCTTGCAGAGTTAGTATTTGACAGATCAGAACAGCAGCAGAAGCCAAGCACAACAGGTTGGGAGAAACTGATTCAGGGAGCAGTAAGTCTCCCAAATTGTTACTGGTATAGTAAGCCTCATCTTAGTCTATTGTAAACCTAAGGCAATAATAAAGCCTGTATGTCTGTTTATCCGTAGCTACTCTTTCTACTTTGTCTGAGGAAGAAATGCTTTCCTCTACTCACTCATATATATATTTTCCACTCTGCACCACCTTCTTTCCTTAACACAGATTTTTAACATCACATTGTTTAGTATCACCTCTCCTATTAATTTTGAAAACTTATGAATATATCATTTCAATAAAACACGGTATATTTAGGAATTATACTGTGCTTTACCGTGGGAAAGTGTATTGTAGGGAAGATGTTGAATTGTAGGGATAGGAGATTGATAAGAAAGTGTGGGGGTTGGATTAATCTGCTATGCTATGTAAATATATGACATTCAGAAATATGCTGGGAGTCGTGGTGCCAGTACTTGGGAGACATAGGAAGGTGAATCCATGTGCTTAAGGCCAGTCTGATAGGTCAGCCATAGTAACCCTGTCTCAAGAAATAAAAGAAACAAACAAAAAATAATGAGCTAACTAACCAACCAACCAACCAACCAACCAACCAACCAACCAACCAAAACCACCAAAAACAAAATGAAGACATATAATTAGAGATCATTAAAAGAGGATATTTCAGTAAGTAACTCTGCATGCTTGCATGCATGTTAATACCGTGAAATCTTACAAGTTTCTGGATGATTAAAAAATAAATAGGAATAAACAAACTCAAGAAAAAATGCCCAGAACATTGTTCAAATTAACGAGTTCTCACTCACACTTTTTTATTGGGATTTTCCTGCTGTCATAAGATATGACATCTTTCTCTGCTAGGATGAAAGATGTAAAGAGCTGTGAGATTTCAATAGCAGTGAGCTATATGTGCAGTGAATATCATGGGTTCATTTTTTAGCATGGGAAAACTAGTCACAAGGAAGTAGATGCAAATATCAGTGTTGTATAATAGAAGTAAAATAAATTAATAATAAAATGAGTTAGATTTATGAGTGAGTCCCAACACTGAAAACCCAAAGAAGTTAAATTCTGGTATTTTCTGAAATTGTAAATAGTAATCAAACTTAAAGAAGTATGTTATATTTATTATAAAATACAAGGTATAACAATTATTACATTTCTTTTTACTTCTCTTTTATTTAGAGAGATAGTGTTTGAATATATGGTGTCTCTATATAACAGCCTTGTTGGTCTTAGAATTTGCTCAGTAGACCAGGCTAGCATTGAAATCTCCAGAGATTTGCCTTCCTCTATGTACAAAACCTGGATTAGCTGTTTTATTTACTGTATATTTTATTTAAAACTGACATCCTCAGTTCTATTTAATTAATTTTAACAATAACATCTCCAACTAAGATTGTACTAGATTTACAAAGAATTGCTGTTGCCAATACTTTTGAAATTATGCGACAAAATAGAAACATTCAGGCATTTATGAGATATCTCCATCAAATCCCCTCCTTCTGAAACCTTCCCTGAGGAACAGGAGGTAGAATGAGTGTAATAGTCCAATGGGATGGAGGGTATCAAGCAAAGTAGGCCCTCTAAATAAGCATTACTAAAGATGATATAAACTCACAGAGACAGTGAATGTGAACAGTGCCTGCATTGGTATAAATCAAGTCCTACTCATATATATTAAGACTTTCAGTTTAGTATTTTAATGGGACTCCTGAGTGTGCTTATGTTGTGTCTCTGAATGTGCCTTCTTTTGGCCTCTTTTCCTTCCATTGGATTGTCTTGTCTAACTTTGATGTGATAGCTTTTGTTTTATCTGATAACATTCTTTTCTTGTTTTTTAAAAATGAATGAATGAATAAAAACTTAGTCACTAGAGTAACAGTCAACAAGTAAACCTGCTGAGAGAGGAAAAATCAATTTTCTCTACTAGATCAACACACTGTGTATATAAAACACTACAGAAAAGGCCACATGTTCAGGAGTTGATAAAGTTTCTTTTACTTGAGGCATTTAAAGGGCTTATGTTTATATGCCATATCACTTACTGTTGGATGTTTTTCAAGTCCAGGTTTTAGTGTTATAATTTCAAAGAAGCTTCACCTACTTTTAGTTCTACAATCATACTTTACATTGCTCTTCAGATTTGCCGTCTTGGTTCCTTACTTCTATTCTTGATGTACATTTTAATATTTAGTAGGGTAGGGATTAAAGAAATGATTCAGTATTTGGGTATATATGTGACTATTGCAGAGAACAGTTTCAGCTCTCACCACACATTCAGGGATCACAAACACCAGGGGATCCACCATTGTCTTCTGAGAACCAATGACTATATGGAGGCAAAGCAACCATATACATAAAATTCTATTACATAAGTAATTCAAAATCATAGACTGTTGATTAAATGATAGATGTTATTTTTCACAATCTTAAAAATGTAGTTCTAAGTTCATATCAATGTACTATAAAGTAACCTACTAATGATGGACCCTTTCATGAATTGCCAAAACTCAGACTTTGTTTAGATTTCTTGGCTGATATGTAAATTTCTAATTCTCCCTATAAGCATACTAATACATAATCTCTTATAAACCTAATTACCTCAACTCATTTCTTAAATTTTAAATATTTTTAAAGAATTATATTCGTATTATACCTATCTATATTTTTATCCCTACTATTTTCTCCTACAATTATTCCTATGTTATAAATTGTCTCAAATTTGCAAACTAATTTTAATGACTTTTGTCACATTTGTATATATATTCACTTTTACATATTTATGTATGCACACACACATATGTGTGTATATGTATGTATATATAATGGTAGGTGATATAGTAATGATAGGTGAGACACTGTATAAGTCATTTTGTTGACTGACAATATATACAATAAAAGAAAATCGAATCAAGTATAATTAATTTTCTGAGTGTACGTATCTGTATGTCTGTGTATGCCTCAATCTTTTGAATCCATTTAGAAATTGTCATTGTATATGAGTTTAGAACAGAACATACCACCAAGACAAGATCTGTACAGTGAAAATACTAGCTGACATTACAGCATGGATGAGGGAATTCTTACAACATTTAAATATTTGATGAAAAAATATGGTCAATCATTTGATATTGAGAGTTGAGAAATACCACTCTTCTCTGAAGATGAGACAGTCCCTTCATGTGTAATCAAATCACATTTCTTATTTAACCACAAGTTTTTACAATTGATGATAAAATATGGTAAAATAAATGTGTGAATTGAAATTTAAACAAAATCATGGGCCTTTGTCTTAGACTATATTATTAAGACATAAGGATTCGTTCAGGCAAATACAGAAAAATTCCATTGCTCAGAAAAGCAGTACAGAAAAATACTGGAATATAATAAAAAATATTCTTTAATATGAATTGGGATCATACTAGTTGGATGGATTAACTAATACTTAATAATAAGTAATGAATAAAAACAACAAAGACAATAATAAAATTGAAAGTTTCAGTTCTAAGTGCAAAAGGAAAGATAAAAAAAATGTTTGCTGAGGCAATTATGGATTTTTGTCAAGTCCTGTTTAAAGTAAATAATAATATATACATATATTTATATATTATATATATACATATATAATGCAAAGGCATTGATACACACAAACACCCACACACAAGTAAGATAAAACAGTGTACTGAATTTTATTGCATTGACACACACCCATACCACAAGAGAAGAAATTACCTGTTCACTGTTATTTAACAATGACTCTCAATTTCATAATAGAAATGTGTTGTCAGAAGATAAGTTGTAACAATTTTATTATTAGAATAAAGGATAATGTATGGTGGAACATTATGTATACCCAAGGAAAAGACAAGCTAGTTAATCCTCTGGAAATAAAACATTGTAATAAGAGTATCTGATAAATCCAATAGTGCCACTACAAAAACAGAAAATATTTCGTTTGTTTCAGAAGTTACAGATCAAACTGTTAAAACACCTGTGGTCACCATCTTAATTAGGGTTGCTTTTGTTACAATAAGACACCACAACCAAAGAAACTTAAAGAAGAAAGAGTTTATTCATCATTGCATTTCCATAGCACTGTTCATCACTGAGGGAATTCAGGAGAGAAACTCAAACAGGGCAGGAGCATAAGGCAGGAATTGATGTATTTAATTATCTAGGGACCCTCATTACTGGTTGGCTATTCATCAGTTTCTCATTCTGCTTCTTCTAGAACCCAAGGTCATCTGCCCAGAGATGACACCACACACAATGAGCTGGGTCCTCCTCTAACAATTGCTACATAAGAAAGTACCTTATAGCTGGATCCTATGGAGGCATTTTCTCAACTGGTTTTCCCTCTTTTCAGATAATCTAGTCTTGTATCAAGTTGACGTAAGACTAACTAGCACAGTTACAAATCAGACAAAATGCTATTTAATTTTATTTCGATGATAAATAGTAATTATATTTGATATTAACACATACCATTAAATAAAGTCATTGGTTCAAGGCCTTCTGAACTATATATTTATTTTCAGGAAAGCTAAGGATACACAAGGACAACCTTTTTCACAAAACTAAAAGAATTACAGATCATTAAATGTAAGTATATACCCTGAACCAATAAAATGCAATAGGATTCTGAGCAAGGATAATTGTATAGAGTATGGAATTGTTTTACTGTACTGAATTTTAATTTTATCATCAAAACCGTATTTATACAGTAAAATTCTATGACTAAAATAATGTATTCATCCTAAAATATGAGATTTTTAAGACAACATGAGAAAAGTTTGGGAATCAACCATTAATTTCAGCAATCCAGCTTTGATATTTGTGTGTATGTGTCTGAATTTCTCAAAGATTTTACACTCAAGCTTCCCTTATCAGAAGGTGTCATCATATCCAGTGACAGGCCTGCCACCCACAGCAAGGTTTTACTGTTTTTATCCCCATATTTCACATGCACAGTTCTTCATTTACTATACAGAAAAACCTCATGTTATTGTGGCAATATCTGACCATATTTTAAGGAACATCACTTAGTTCACCAAAAGGTACACTCTTCCCTAATAATAATATCTTAAAAATTATCTGATAAAATTTAATCAATAAGTATTTTCCTTCCTGAAGCATGTATATCCCTTTTAGGGTGTCACTTTTTACCTAGATTCTATGACATTGTGAATTTAACCTTGTTTTTCTTTGCTTTATATCCAATATCCACTTTTGAGTGAATACTTACCATGTTTGTCTTTCTGGGTCTTGGATACCTCACTCAGGATGTTATGTTTTTCTAGTTCCATTCATTTGTCTGTAAATTAGACGATTTTGTTGTTTTTTTTTTTTTTAACAAGTGAGTAATACTCCATTGTGTAAATGCAACACATTTTCTTTATTCATTCTTTAGTAGATGGACATGTAGGTTATTTCAAGGTTTTGGATATTACACATAATGCTGCTATGAACATAGTTGAACAAATGTCCATGTGGTATGATTGTGAATCCTTTGGGTATATTCCCAAGAGGGATGTTGCTTGGTCTTGAGGTAGATTGATTCCTAATTTTCTGACTTCAAAATTGGCTGTACAAGTATGCACTCTCACCAGCAATGAAGGAGTGGTCCCCTTTCTCCACATCTTCATCAGTTTAAGCTGTCATCACTGTTTTTAATCTTAGCCATTCTGATAGTTGCAAGATGGTATCTCAGAGATGTTTTGATTTGCATGTATCTGATAGCTAAGGATGTTGAGAATTTTCTTAAAAGTCTTTCAGCCATTTTAGTTTCTTCTGTTGAGAATTCTTTGTTTAGATTTGTATCCCATTTTTAATTGGATTATTTAGTATTTTTGTATAGAGTTATTTTTGAGTTATCTATATATTTTAGAGGCCAGTCCTCTGCCAGATGTGGGCTTGGTAAAGATCTTTTGTAGGCTGCTGTTTTGTCTTATAAACTATTTCCTTTACCTCACGGAGCTTTTAAGTTTCAGGAGCTCCCTTATATTGATTGTTACTCTCAGAATCTATGCTACTGGTATTTTATTTAGGAAGTGGTGCCTGTTCTAAAGCATTCAAGGATACTTCCCACTTTCTCTTCTATCAACTTCAGTGTAACTGGATTCAGGTTCAGGTCTAGGTCTTTGGTAGACTTGGGCTTCAGTTTTGTTCATGGGGATGGATATGGATCTATTTGCATTCTTCTCCATGTCTACATCCAGTTATATTAGAACTATTTGTTGAACATACTTTCTCTTTTCCCCTCATACCATTTTGGCTTTTTTGTAAAAAATCAGAAGTTCGTAGGTGTATGGATTAATACCAGGGACTTCAATTCAATCCCATTGATCCACATGTCTGTTTTATGCCAATAACTACGCTGTTTTTATTGCTGTACCTCTGTAGTAGATCTTGAAGTCAGGGATGGTGAAGCCTCTGGAAGGAAGTTTTTTTTTTTTTTTTATTGTACAGTATTGTTTTTGCTATCCTGTTTCTTTTCTTTTTTCTTTTTTTTTCTGTATGAATTTGAGTACTTTTTGACATCTGTGAAGTATTGTGTTGTGATTTTGATGGGGATTGCATTAAATGTGTAGATTACTTTTGGTAAGCATTTGGTAATCATTTTTACTATGTTAATCCTACCTATCTAAGAGCTTGAGAAGAATTGCTGGATAGGAACCTGAGGGATAAAGAAGACCAAGTATGGGAAGGAATGGAGTGGAAGAGCAAAGAAATAGTTATCTTGATAATCGAGAGAGCCATTATAGGGCTAGAGAGAAACCTGGTATTAGAGAAATTCTCAAGAATCCACAAAGATGACCCAAATCAATACTCCTTAACAATAGTGGAGAGTGTGTCTGAAAGTGCCTTCCCCCTCATTCATATTAGTGACCACCCAAATTTTTTTCATCACAGATCCTACATCCAGTAATAGATAGAAGTAGATGCAGCAACCCATAACCAAACACTGGGTTTAAATCCTGGCGTTCAGTTGAAGACAGGAAAAGGGATCATATGACCAAGGGGTGTCAAGACCATGGTGGGGGAAAACCACAGAGACAAGTGGGAACTCACAGACTATAGACTAAGAGCTGGAGAACCTTGCATAGAACTGAACTAGACCCTCTGAATGTTGGGTGGGTAGATTTCTTGGTGGGGGCCTGGCAGTAGTATCATGACTTATCCCAAGTATATGAACTGGCTTTTTGGAGCCCATTTCCTATGGTGAGATAGCTTGCTCAACCTTGATATAGTAGAAAGGGCCTTGTCCTACCTTAAGGTGATATTCCAGACTTGGTTGACTTTGCAAGAAATGCCTTACGTCTTTTGAGGAGTCGATGGGGGGTGGGGGTGGAAAGAGGGTGTGAAGGCAGGAGAAAGGGAGAGAGGGAGAACTCAACTTTGTATATAAAATAAAAAGTAAAGTTTTCTAAGATTTTTTTCATTTAGTAAATAAAAATACCAAAAAAATGTTATGAGAACTAATCTTAAGGAAAATGGTTTTGCTACTACTAATTTGGTTAGAAAAATATTATTAATATGTTAATATATATTTAGTAATTATGATATTTGATCCTATAATTTTGATCCCATGACTAAAACTTCTTCCAAACTTCTACCCCAACATGTCACACTACCAACTTACAATATCTCTCATATCATGTTCATATGTGATAGTTGTATTTCCCTTCATTACCTGTGGTCTGGAAAAGAACCAGTCCCAGGAAGAAGCTACTGTTTGAACAAGCTATTGAAACTGTAGCTTCTGTTCCAATACATTCCATACATCCAAATTTCTTGAAAGAAAACATATTTGCTTGTTATAGTATATAATTGTTAGAATGTTATGGTCTTATAATGATTGAAGAGATACTAAAGGATGTGTTTTGAAAAAAATGAATCACATTAAGTTTACTATTTATATACTCTATTTATATAAATTTCATAGTCTGGTACCTATTTGTCAGTAATAGGCCTAAGAAACTACAATACATAGCTATTTTTAACCTAACAGTAGAAATATGAACAGAATATATTATAAAGGAGTATAATCATATGTTAAGATAGAAGCTAGTTTTCGAAGGTGAATACTGCTTTGGCTAAATATACTGTCACATAATTCCACAACTTATTTTCCTCAAGGCTTCTTTCATGTCTTTGTTCCTCAGACTGTAGATAAAGGGGTTGAGCATCTGAGGGACCACGGTGTACAGTAATGAAGCCACTGCAGTCTTCCTGGGAGAGTCAGTCACTGCAGAGCTGATATAGACACCAAACAGTGTGCCATAGAACAGAGAAACAACTGACAAGTGAGATCCACATGTAGAAAAGACTTTATAACTACCTCTCATTGAAGGTTTTCTCAAAATTGAAGAGACAATTTGAACATAAGACAAAATAATGCCCCCAAATGAAAGACCACCAAATATGCAAGCTGCCAAGTATATCACTATGTTGTTGATGAGTGTATCAGAACAGGACAGCTTGATGACATGATCAAGTTCACAGAAGAAGTGGGGAATGTCCATGACTTTGCAGAAGGATAGTTTCAATACCAGCAGACTGTGGATTAGGGCATCTATCATGCTAATAAACAAGGAGAACAAAGTCAGCAGACTGCAGATGCTTGGATTCATAATAACTGTGTACCTAAGGGGATGGCAGATGGCTGCATAGCGATCATAAGCCATTGCTGCGAGAAGGAAGTTTTCCATTCCACCAAGAAATATAACAAAGTACAGCTGTGTAAGACAATCTGTGTAACTGATGGCTTTGTTCTGTCTCTGGATGTTCAGCAGCATCCTGGGGACTGTACTGGTGATGAGGCAGATATCAGTGAAGGATAGGTTAGAGAGGAAGAAATACATGGGGGTATGAAGGTGGGGGTCAAAACTGACAGCCAATATAATCAGCAGGTTTCCAAGCACTGTGATTAGGTACATGGATAGGAAAAGTCCAAAGAGGATGACCTGCAGTTCTGGATCATCTGTCAATCCCAGAAGAAAGAATTCTGAAGCAGATGTTTGATTTCTGTATTCTGTACTACTGTTAAATATAAGTAAATGTGATGATATTGCAATTAAACCTATGGATCCAGAGTATCAGCAATGTTCTCATCACCTAATATTACATTATATACACTTGCAAATACCAATGAAAGAATTACAGGCAATAATATCCAGGTTTTAGGGGATAAAGAATCTACACTTCAACAAGCTTTTTCATATATTATGCGTAGAGTTACTGATATAAAAAACTTTTAGTTTTTTGTAATCCCAAGGTATTAATGAAGCCTACACTTTGTACTTTTCCAGAGAAAGTGACATATTCATCAAAGACAAAATAACCTTCACTTCTATCTTTTCCACTCTTTCCCAACTTCTTTCCTTGAAACCAGATTTCAGCCAAGGGTTGTTTTATTATCAACTCTCTGATTAAATTTACAAAATTATAAAAATGAAATTTCAAAGAAATTTTGAATAATTAGAAATAATTATTCATGGGTCTTAATGTGGGAAAGTGTATTATAGGGTGCTTGGCAATTGACAGGAACAGGAGTGTGGTTAGAAAGTGTATGGGTGAGAGTAAACTGTTATATTATGTAATACGTGTCATTGTCAAAGAACAAGTTTAATCAGTATAAAAACAAAAACATGTTGTGCACGATGATGCATGCCTTCAATCCCAGTACTCAGTGGCAGAGTCAGATGGATCTCTAAGTTCTAAACCAGCCTTAACTACAGAGTTCCAGGATAGCCAAGGATATATACAGAGGAACCCTGTCTCAAAAATATCCTAGAGAAATCCAAATTAAACCAGACCAAATCCATCAAAAACAAAATAACCAAACACACACAAAAAAAAAACCAGAAATATATTTACAAATCATCAAATAAAAATCACCCTCGGTAATATTTTTCCTGCAATCAGTAGATTTGTTTACTGAGCCATAGAAGAAATTCAAATGTGAAGAAAATTTCAACATAATAAGGAAAAAATGTACAGAAGAGTATCTTGGTTTTGTTGGTACACAGCGTAGATGAATGCATAATAAAAGAGAACCATTAGGCCTTTTAATTTTGATCTCTTCATTATGGAGAGTAAAGAGAGAACTCAGCCAAAGTCAGTTAAGATTTAAGATTTCTGAGTCAAAACCACTATGCATGCTTGCTTTGAAAATTCTTAGTGCAGTGAAATATTAAAGGTTGCTGGAATTATTTCAAGAAAAATTAAACTAGTTCAAGAATAACAGCCAGCACATTATTCAACATGAAAAGTTCTCATTCACATTTTGACTGGGGTTTCCTGCAATCATAATATCATTTGTATCTTTCTATCCTACAATGAAAGATATAAAGATATATGAGATTTCAATAGCTGTGCATTTTATGGTAGTGAACAGCATGGGTTTGTTTTTCAGCATGTGAACACCGGTCATGAGGAAAGAGGTTCCAATATCAGTGTTGTATGCTAGAAGTAAAATAAATCAATAATAAAATAAATTATATTTATGAGTGAATGCTAACACTAAAAAGATAGCTAAAGAAGCCAAAATTCTGGTATTTTCTGTAAAGGTATTAAATACCAAGCCCACAGGAGTATTTTATGTTTATTTTCGACTAGTAGGTCTGACAGTTATTAGCTTTCTTTAATTTTATTTTTAGTGGGGCATATTTCAAGACAGTGTGTCTCTGTATAACAGCCTTGACTCTCCTAGAACTTGCTCTGTAAACCAGACTGGCCTTGGACTCTCAGAGATTTGCCTGTCTTTGTTTCCCAACTGAGCCACCATACCTGGATTAGCTGTCTTATTTTCTGTATATATTAATTAAAACTGACACTTTCAGTTCTGTTTTATTAATTTTAACCACAATTAAGTCTATAAATAAATATTTATTTTACAAATTATCCAATTTTGTTTCTGTTTTTCATCTTCTGTGGACATTCTTCATTATGTGAGAACATACAGATGAAGAAACCATATGAAAGAAAAAAATATAATTGTAAAACAAAGAACAAAATTATACTATGTTCCCACTTGGGAAAACAACAACATCAGGGCAAAATGTTTAATCAGAATTTTGACATATACATATTTTTCTAAAAAAAGCATGTATATGATTTTTGATCACCAGAATATTAATTCTGGAAAATTGAGATTGATGATAAATATTAATTATTTCATGAACATAGAATAATTTAAAGTATTTTGTTATTTTGTCTTGAAGAAGTAAGAACAGGTCCATAGATTTCTTGGTGTATACTTACATCCTAATTTCTGCAGTGTTCTTATAGCTTGCAGCTTGAACTGTCAACAACTTCTTCTGAATGGTGATTTATTTTGATTTGAGGACAATAGAATGCGAAGCTGAAAATCGTCTTTCTCCTTACCTTACAATGTATGCATATAAGTACAAAAAGTTTTGACCCTCAAAAAATTAAAAATAGAACTTTTTATGCTCATATGGTTTTGGAAAAGTACAATATTCTCTAATTTTACAACAGTACCAAAGAACATGATATAATGATAACAGTAAGGTCTCTCAGGGGGAACATTATAGTACTCACTTTCTGCTGCATGCATTTTTCTCACAGGTTCACATACTAGAGATAAAAAAAAACACCAGAGTACTGCATTACCTTGCTATCATCATTGTAGAATGAAGGATAGTCAAATAATCTGGTATTGGGTGCTCACAGAATATCTATTGTCTGGAACGGTAGCATCTCTTTGGGAGACTCCAACTTCTTTGTGAAACCAAAATCTCTTAGAGTAAACAAAATACTTTTATGGCCGGAGCAAGCCTCATGAGTCATATTGTAAAATTGGAAGATGTACAGCTACTACGTCTTTAGGGACCCAATATTCAAAGCATCTCATTAGACAAACATTAGTATTGTGTTGAGAACCATAGAGATGTGTAAATCCATGAAGGCCAATAATCTAGAAGGTATGGCAGCCTCAGATGATTTTTCTTTGTCGACGAAGGCAGGTTAATCACCCACTTTTAGCACCCTGTTTTTCCTTACTTACAGGTCACACATATATGTGCTACGTTTTACTAACCAGAATTTCCCCTTTATCTTGGTTTTGAACAATGTTATCTTCATCACCTTTGCCTAGTTTTAGATTTAGAGATATAAAAATATTTTCACTTTGTCTTTATTTAATTTTGTATTTTAATTTTGAGAATTTCATAGGTAAGAAATTTAACTAAATCATTTCTACCCCTCATAATTCTAATGTGTGCAACAACTGCCCCTACATATATGGCTTCCTCCATTTTTTGAATTTGTGATACATAAAATATATTTAAAATACAAATAAGATGCATTTTAATGTATTTGGAAAACTCTGTTATGTAAATAATCATAAAAATATATCACAGATGAAAACTGGATATTTTCTGAGCCCCATCTTCAGTCTACACTTAATTCACTATTTTTACCAGTTATGTATAGTAAATTTAGAATATAACTGATCCATATGACAAAAATAAAAAATTATATAAATCTACTAGTTTATAAAAACATATAACATATATATGTATATATGTAGAGAGAGATTCAAGACAACTTAGAGCTCCATAATCACTTTTTCCAACAGCTCTTATTTGTATTATTCTTAATTCAATGATTTATTTTACAGCCTGATCACAGCCTCTAGTCCTCCCTCTTTCCCTCTCCCATTTCTCCCCCATCCCACACCTCCTTTATTGACTGAAAAAGGACAGGTCTCAGCAAAGCATAGCATATCAAAATGCATTATTACCAAGCACCCCCCCCCCCTCGTATTCAGTTTGGGCAAAACAATCCAGTATGAGGAATAGGTTCCCAAGAACCATCGAACACAACAGGTTCATCCTCCCTCCCATTGTCAGAAATAGACCAAGTTGTCACATACATACAGAGAATCTAGATGATTCCCTTGCAGGCTCCCTGGGGATTGGTTTAGATTCTGAGTTCCCAAGAGTTAGCCTAACCATTTCTGTGGGTTTTCCTCAAATATCTCTAAACCTCTGTTTTCTATAATCCCTCATCCCTCAGCAGGACTCCCACAACTAGGCCAAATATTTGGCTATGATATTCATAACATGCCTCCATCAGTCACTGTATGAAGACTATCGGATATCACCTGGTATAGTTTCCAGTGTGATCACAGGGCATGGAAGATTCAGGGAATACATAATAGAGTCTTAGCTGGGGCTATTCTTGCAGACTTAAAGTTTCCTTACATCAGGCTTCTACTCAACTCCATAAATACCCCCCTTTCAGTCATCTTTCTCAGTAACCTCCCCCTTCACCCACCACTGAAACCAACCCTTCAAGTTCCCGTGCCCATATGTCCCCAGTCCAACCAGAAGATCTCTATTTCTGCTACCCTGGAAGATCCTTCTGTCCCCACTTTGATCATCATTGTTACCTGTCCTCTATGGATCTGTGCATTGTAGAATGGTTATCCTCTACAGTTAATATCTACTATGACTGAGTACATAACATGCTTGGGTTTCTGGGTCTCAGTAATCACGCTCAAGATGTTCAATTACTTTTTTTACAGTAAAAATTCACTAATAAATTTTTCTTCTTAACTGATAATGATGCCTTGAAATGACTCTTGATTTTCAATAAACTATTTAGAAATTTCAGAAATAAGTGTCAGAAATTACATATTGATTATAGCATCAAAGAAGGAAAGAGGATTTGCGTGTGGTTTCAGAAGTTAGTGTATGTATGTACAACTAGTTGAATTTCTTTTGACCTGTAGGAGTTAGACCAACATTGCAGGGAGAAAAATTATATATCCACTGGATTCAATTAAACAGACATAATATCTAGATAATGAAAATACTTCTGGTTAAGAGTAGTGGGTAAGCAGTTAAGAGTGAATGTTGATTTTACAGAGAAACTGAATTCAGTTTAAAGAATACATATCATGTAGCTCACAATTACCTATAAGACAAATTTAGTGAATCCAAGGCCTTTCACTTCCATGATCATGTGAACTCGTGAATAGATATTTCTAGAGAGACAAAAACATATACAATAATTAAGCATAATGTTAATCTTTTTATTGTATTTTTTTTTTTGTTTTTTTCGAGACAGGGTTTCTCTGTAGCTTTGGAGCCTGTCCTGGAACTAGCTCTTGTAGACCAGGCTGGTCTCGAACTCCCAGAGATCCGCCTGCCTCTGCCTCCCAAGTGCTGGGATTAAAGGCGTGTGCCACCACCGCCCAAAAACTATATTTTCTCATTTTATTTACCAGTCCCAGTTTCTATTCCTTCCCCTCCTCCCATTCCCTCCATCTTTCACCCTCTTCCACTCCTAAGGGCAGTAAGGCTCTCCATGGTGAGTCAACAAATTCTAGCACATTGCTTTGAGGAAAGATCAAGGACCTATCTACTATATCTAGGCTGATCAAGGTATCCTTTCAAATAGAATGGGTTCCAAAGGTCAGTGCAAGCAGTAGGGATAAATGTTGGTTTCACTGCCAGTTGCCCCACAGTCTGTCTCCTGTACAACTATCACCCATATCTAGAGGGCCTAGTTTGGTCTTATGCTGGTTTCTTTCCTATCAGGCCGGAGTTGGTGGGCTCCCATTAGCTCAAGTAAGCTATTTCAGTGGGTATTTTCATCATGGTCTTGACCTCTTAGCTCATATTCTCACTACTCCCACTATTTCACTAGAATTTGGGAGTTCAGCTCAGGGATCTGCAGTGGATCTATCCCTCTGCTTCCATCAATTGTTGGATAAAGGGTCTATGGTGAAATTAAAGACAGTCCTCAATCTGACTACAAAGCAAGACTTGTTTGGGTACTCTCTCCACCATTGCTTAGAGTCTTAGCTGGGGTCATCTTTGCACATTCCTGGCAATGTCTCTAGTGCCAGGACTAGAGACAAACCTATTTTGATATATATATATATATATATCAAAACCTATTTTGTTAGCCCCATAATGACTCCCTCAGAAAGGCATCCCTTTCTTTGCTCTCTGTCTCTGTCTTTTCCCCATCTCGACTATCCTGTTTTTTCAAGTTCTTCTCCTCCTTCCCCTTGGAATGACAGCTCAGTGCTTGTGTCCTTATCCACAAATTGGAGACAGAGAGAGAACAGTGAGCATGTTTCAAGTCTTTTGCAATCTATAAACTTGCTGCTTCCTGAAACAAGTCCAAGATTTCTAATCCTTTCTAAACAATTCCACCAAATATATGACCCTATGGTAGCATTCTTTTTTCAAACCACCACCTTCCATTCCTTGGCCTCCAAAGAATTATTGCCATTTGGTAATATATAAGGAGTCAATCTCCAAAATTATTTTTCAATCTCAATAAGGTTTAAAATTACAAAGTATATTCTGACAATCAAGAAGGTCAATTTTAACCCTCTGTAAAATCAAAAAATAAATATTTCCAGTACAAAATGACACATATTATATGTTACCATTCCAAATGGGGGATAGGACCATAGTTAGGAAATGCTGAAGTGATGAATGGATGAAATTCAGCAAAGCAAAGAAAAAAATTATATTGTTCCATCTCTAAAGTCAAAGTGATTAGATAGCTCTGACCACCTAGTTTTCTGACTGTGCCAAATTTCTTTCTCTTGGATAATTCTTCTTGCTTCCTGTGTTAACCTTGGCAGATGCCTCATGGCATTGAAAACTTCAAAATCTTTGGGTCAAAAACGAAATGTAGCTTCATTTTTAGAGCTTTACACAATGTATATAATGGTCTCTTAGGATTTTTAAATGGGGGCTCTTGCCACATGACTGGCCTCAGAGCTCTCTTTAACTGGAGAGAGAGATTCCACAAACTGTTTCTTATTTATCTTTCATGATTCTAAAGCCAAACCCACATGGTAAACACTGCCAAGTTTAAGTGACTGATTGAAATGGAGCACAAACCTATTGAATCACGTTTGCAGAAGCTTTCTTTTGCTTTTGCTCTTGCAGAAGAAAAAAATTGCTCAGGCCTTTTATTTTCAGGTTGATAACTTGGATGTGAGAGTTATTACTCCATTGGGTTCTTTCCTCTTATTCCATTTCTACTTGGGTTTTCCTTAATTTTATTATCTCTCCCAGCACAAGCAAAAGTTCCAACATTAAATTACTTGGTACTCTTTTTCTTCCCTAACTGTATATTTTATATTTCTTTTTTTTTGTCCCACATGCTGTTTCATTGTAAACCTAAAAAAAAGTAATTTGTTAATAGTCACAAAGCAAAGGTAGTATTACAATGCCTTGAAATGTCCTTTTTCAAGAAAATTCATCCACTACACATTGATTTACCCGCAAGAAAAATCTCAGGATACAGGCAGAAATCAGTTACATTCCTTGCCTTAAAATTAGGAAAGGTCTGTAGTTGAATTACTAATAGTGTTCTCTCTGAAACATCTTGAATTAGGCCTGATAGTCCCCCTAGCTGCCACCACTATCTCTTCCGTGAGTTTTCCTAGGATGGCACCTTAAACACTGCATAGAGTGTTCAATCAACTTCTTAGTCCAAAGTTCCAAAGTATTTCATATCCCACCAATAAAACATCATGATCAGGGCTGTAACAACGATATTCATTTTTTATGTGATCTCTCCTCACTCTGCCCTATTTTTGAGGGGACTAAGTAAGTACATCCTGGTAGAACAGAATACTTATGATGCCATTCAAATACCCCCAGCACATACTAATTTCTAAGTCTCAGGGCAAAATAACCAGAAACATATTTTTTTTTCTGGGAACTCCGAGTTTCCATACCTATCAGGAGGAGCTTTTCCTAAAGGCAACACATATCCACCACAAATCTCTTAAAAACTAGATATGGACACAAAATCAAGGTACAAAGCACTAGCCCTGTGAAGACAAGACCAGATATCAGCACCTAGACTTACATTTTTCCAAGTCTCATGCCCCTAGATACCTGCATAAAAACAAGTAATGACAGTCAGTGCAATATGTCTCTGTCTTATTTAGGGTTTCCACTGTTCTGAGGAGACACTATGACCACAGCAACTCTTACAAAGGAAAACATCTAATTGCATGGCTTACAGTTTCAGATGTTTAGTCTATTAT
This sequence comes from Alexandromys fortis, assembly GCF_014885135.2. Lineage (NCBI taxonomy): Eukaryota > Metazoa > Chordata > Mammalia > Rodentia > Cricetidae > Alexandromys > Alexandromys fortis. Next base: position 271,108 of record NW_026068263.1, on the reverse strand, counting down.
CATCATGTAAAGACATGGCAGCATGCAGATAAACTTAGTGCTGGAGGAGGAACTGAGAATGTCCAAGGATCAACATTTAAATCCAAAGATGACCGGAAGTCTACTGAAATACTGGGTGTGATTTGAGCATAAATGGTACATCAAAGGTCACCCATACAATGACACTCTTCCTTTAATAAGACAATATCTCCAACAAAGTCACACTTCCTCATATTGCCACTCCCTATAAACTTAAGGGGATCAATTATTTTGAAACTACCACATTTCATCCCCTTACTACCATAAGCTTATAACAATATCATAATGCAAACTTCATTTAGTACACCTTCAAATTCCTTAAAGTCTATTACAATCTTAACACTGTTTTAAACTCCAAAGTTCAAAGTCTCTCCCAAGATTTATATAGCCCTTAACTCCTTATGTTGGGAAGCTCTGTTTCAGTTCCACTTCTCTTATTCAAGACCCCATGCTCCAAAAAGCCCACTATTGGCAGCTCTACCTCTGGAACTGCTCCTGACTGCCTACAGTCTGTTTAAAACTGGTAACCAGGGGGGAGGGGGAGGGAGATGGGAGGCTGGGAGGAGGCGGAAACTTTTTTTTTCTTATTCTCAATAAAATAAAAAAAAAGAGTTAGTCTGAAAAAAAAAAGAAAAAAAATAAAACTGGTAACCAGAACTGCCACATACTCTCTCTCCTGCCTTCCAGAAAGTCACCTGGGAGTTGCTTCACTCTGTTCTATTTACTAAGTCTGTGTTTATTAATTTGGGCTGATTCAGCTTATTGCATGATCAGATGAGCCCAATAACTGGGAATCCAGTACATATCATGTTGGTGTGGAAACAATACTTGAGCAGCCACCATTAATTACATGATTTGTCATCCTGATAATTAAGTAAGGATAGAGAAGTTCATATGCCTTCACTGCCATTCTACCACATGGAAGTGGGTACACCAGGAGCCATTAGATCTCCAAGTTAATTTGAATTAGGATAGATTTCTATATGATAATATCTGTCCTGCCATAAAGGCGAGGTTGATGAAAAAAAAAAGGTTCAAAACAATGCTGGTTTACTGAAGTATTGGAGCTGTACCTCCATACACCAGGTTTTATAACAATGTTAAAACTTTGTTTTGCTTCTACACATGATGATTATGTTCTATGTCTAAAGATCACATTGAACATCAGAGACTAGCTATTGCTATTTTATGATTCCTAAACAGTCTGACAAAGGGTCTCTCCTTTGCTAAGGTCTATTCCAATCTAAAAAAAAGACCAACTTAAAAAATTATGCCTAATCTTCTTGCTTTTGTCAAACTGTATGTCTAGATTTAACTTATGCTGTAGGAAATCCTTCAGCTAGTAGCCCTTAAGTTACCCGCCCACTTGGGCATGGCCTCTTACAGTATAAATGCCATTGTAAAGCCTGTGCTTCCTTTCTCACTTTTGGCTGATAGATTCCCTGTTCGAGCAGAGGACTATGATCTGTGAGTCTACCCCTGAATAAATAACCCCATATTATATTCAATTCTGAACTAATGTGGTATTTCTTTTCAGCATCCCTCTTCAAACTTGTATATGTCCCCAAACTAAGACTAAACATTTGTCTAATTCAGATATACCTAACTGATAATTATACCTTGATCCTCAAGTGACTCAGAAATTTGAGAACATGGCATTTTAATAAAAAAGCTTATAGAGATATTCCAGTTCTGAGCTGTATCCTTTATCTCCTTCAATGAAGGCCCCAGAAGAACTTCCAGCCAGAGGCTTGCTTTGAATGTGGCAAAGCCAGCCAAGTAGCAAACAACTGTTTCACACTCTACACCACTGCCAGACCCTGCCCAGACTGGACCAACAGGACAGTGAGGAATCAATTGCTCCACTTTTCCAAGACAAGGTTGGTCACTTCCCCCAAATTCCTACCCCACTGGTAAGTCTCTCAGTTTGTCTGGGTTTGACAACAGAAGACTGGTAATGCCTCTGGAATTTCTGTCCTGCATTAGTGACAAAGAAACCTAGGACTGACTAGGTATCTAGAAAACTGTCTTACTTCTGCTTATCCTTTTGAGATCTGATCGTGTTTGATGACTAGGGAACTTAAATAGCTTAATAGCTCTTCCCTTATCCCCATCCCTGAAGACTGCCACCAGCTTAGTAGACCATTGGTTTATTAGTTAAGTTTCCTGTTAAAAGTGCAGAGAGCTGTGCCTCATTTACAGGCTTCATAATATAGGGTAGAGAGGTTTCAGATGTAACTTTAGATTTTTAGTGGTGTAGGAGTTCCTTCTGTCTATGTGTTACTTTCATTGGCTAATGAATAAAGAAACTGACTTGTCCTGATAGGGTAGAATAGAATTTAGATAGATGGGGAAAAGTACATGGCATTCTGGGAGAAAGGAGGCAGAGTCAGAGGAATGCCATAGAGCTACCAGAGAAAGATGCTTGGAATGTTACCCGGTAAGCCACTGCCACTTGGCAATACACAGACTACTAGAAATGGGTTGTATTAAGATGTAAGAGTTAGCCAATAAGATGCTAGAGATAATGGGCCAAGCAGTGATATAATTAATACAGTTTCTGTGTGATTATTTCGGGTGTAAGCCAGGCAGGTGACCAGGAAGAACAAGCAGCCCCTTGCTACAGTTTAGAGTTTTAACACTGATAGACACAGTTTTAATGAACTGTCAGAGAGCACTGCCTACAAACAGTTTTCAAGAGTCCTTAAATTTTTGTTGCTTTTACTGGTTCCAGCTTTTAGAGACAGGTTAGGATTAGAGAAGTTATGGAGCCATGCAGGCATGTTCAACTCCCTCCTCTTCCTCCTCCACTCTCCCAATCTTTTTTGTTCAGTGAATTTAGATTTAAAAGGGTGTTTCATGTGGCTGAAAACAGGCCCAAGGAAAAATGCTCATGTCTTTTAACCCAAAGTCAAAGAATTTTGCTATAAAATCAAGGAAAAAATTTACTGTAGCTGTTTTACAGGTATATTCCCAGTAAGAGTGTCAAGCCTAACACACAGGGGGCCCTCCAAAGACACCAGTCTCTGAACCAGAGTCAAGGACACAAACAAGGCAAGAACTGGCAGGTTGACTTTACCCACATGCACATTCATATAAAGCTCTGCTATTTTCTAATTCTTCTTGACACTTTCACAAGATAGATAGAGACATTTACCACCTCTGGAAAAACAGCAGATATGATAGCTCTGGTATTCCTAAAGAACACATCATTTTATGAGCTGATAAGCCATCTCTCAAGCTCCTGTAACTTCATTGCTGGTACCACCTCTCCAAGCTCAATCAGGTACCAGCCCAGCAACTGGGACCTGGTTTTCCAAGATGTCCAAGTGAAGGGCATAGATACAAAGGGAGGTGTTTAGTCTTACCACAGTAACTTGATATAAAATGCTGTGTTGATATCCATGGTATGCCTGTCCCTTTCTGAACAGAAGAAGGGGAGTTATAACATGAATTTTTTTTATAACATGAATTTTGAACCCTGCGAGATATTGGGGTTCAATCTAAAGACTAGAAAAGCAAAGAAGCCAAGCCAATAGAGAGATTTCGCCTCTTTGAAATCTTCAGACTGAAATGAGAGCAAGTTCTTGTTTCATCTCATCTTATATTCCTTTATAATGCTGGTATTAAAGTCATACATCACCACTGTCTGGTCTCTATAACTAACTAGTGTGGCTGCTGAGATTAAAGGTTTGTGCAATTACTCCCTGGCCTTTATGTCTGAATAGTGTGACTTGCTTCTTGACTATAATCTACAGACAAGCTTAAATTGTAAGATCATAAACAAAATATCACTATAGAAAATGAATATACAACACACCCAAGCTTACAGGACACAAAATGAATGATGTTCTTAGAGGCAAGTTTACAGCATTGTATCTACATAAGAGTAAATCAAAGAAATGTCATACTAACAATTTAAATCACACTTGAAAACACTAGAACAAAAGAAAAAACTCATATATTAATGGAAAGATTGTCATAAATAATCAACTCATGTCTAAAATCAATAAAATAGAAACAAAAATACAAAGAATTAATGAACAAATAACTGATTTTTTGAGGTGATCAATAAGATCAAAAATCACTCATCCAAATTAACTAACACATGGAGTAGAATATCCATGTTAGTAACATTAGAAATAAAAAAGGAGGCAAGACAATAGAGAGAAAGTAAATCCAGAGAATCCAAAGGCTGTATTTTAAAATCGGTGCTTCACCAAATTGGAAAATCTAAATGAAATGGATAATTTCTTCAATATATACCACCTTCAAAGTTAGATCAAGATCACATAAGGAATTTAAACAATCATATATGTCCTAATGAAATAAAAGCAGTCACCAATACATCTCCCATCATTCAAAAGGTGAAGAGACAGATGGTTTTCACACAAAGCTCTTTTCAGAATTGTACCAGACTTACAAAGAAATTGTTAATGTCAATATTCTTGAAGGGACAGCACAGAATACTGCTAAGAACATGTTGCTTGCAGGACAGGATCCAACACTACAGAAAAACCCTGTCTCAAAAAAAAAAAAAAGGAACATGTTGCTTGCACAAGTCTTTTCTCTAATAATATTGATGATTGTCTTGTCAGTTTTAGTGTTATTTTGTCAACCATGCATGGTGCATGGAAAAGAATTTATAATTCTCAAAAACTCCATTTTTTTCTAATATTTTCTTTTAAAATTCTCTGGTTCTCAGCTTTCTTGTCTGGGGATACCAGATGCCACTCCGGACGTCCGGAACTGTTCTGATCCAGTGCTGAGAGAATTGGAGGGAGATGGACCCTATTTCTGGAAATATGCTATGTTAAGTTGTTAATAAAATTGTTGTTCTTCAAAAGGTATGCATACATCAATCATCTTTTAGTTTTGTAATGGCAGAATGTACCTGCCTAAATATTTGGCCAGAGTAGAAAAAGGATGTGTTGTTTTTGATATAAAAGTATTTTTAGTGTAGAGGTTTGGAAGAAAAATAATATATATTTGAAATATTTGTTTTTGCTGTAGGTTGACATTGGAGGATGCATAAAACTTGTATGTTAGAATGGAAAAACACACTTGTTTTATGTATAAATAAAATGACTGGAACAATTAGGGGCTGTTCGCTTGTGTGAAACTTACCTGGTGGTTTAACAGTTCATTTCTTCATATCAATGGCCCTTCTTTGTCTCAGGACCTGAATCTAGGCTGCTATGGGACCAATGTAGGATCATTAACATTTCGGTGTATAGTGAGTATCTTATTTTATTTTAATACCTAAGACAGGTATTCTAGCTTATATTAAAATTGTTTCTTCTGCTTTAAAAATACCATCATCACAGGGAATGTATAAGGCCCTTTCTACCTATGGTTCTTACCTCTTGGTGATAACCTTGTTTTATGAAATAGGTTTTATTGTGTATATCATCTATGCAGTTACTAACTCTTCTTTTGAAAAATGTGCTGTTAGAAACAATGTATATCAGGACTCCTCAAATACTTGATCTAGTTATATACATCTTGAATAATGAGGATATAAAGAATGCTGAAGGTCTCATTACTGATATTCCTTTCCTGTAATTATAAAGTAGGTTTGAAGCCAGACTTTATAAGATGAATTAAAAGTTCCTATTAACAATATCTTCTATAAGGCCTAAGTAAGACAACGTATAAGCACATTTCAATCTGGACTTCAATCTAGAATCTGTTTTGCTCAAATCCATGATATTTCCTACATAATTTCAATACTAAAACTTCTTTGTTGCTTTAGCTACATGAATCTTATCCTTTGTTGTGTATTCATATTTAGTAGTTGTTAATCTGTGTTCAAAGATAAAACACTGTAGTACATGAACAAGACAAAGGAAGGATTTAAGATTATTGTATTCACATCATAAGCCCAACTTCTGTATGGTGCCATTGTTAATACCAAGTATATTCAATTTTATTTGTGGAAACAAATGGAAAACTATACTTGCTTTCTTTTTTTTACTTTTGAGAATTTTATACAGGCATAAAAATTAAATATTGTATGGGAAGTCTCTCCAACATCTACAGCCAGCAGAGTGATAATCCATGGGATACAAGTAGGCATCTAAGTTCAATACAACTCAGTAGTCAGTCTTGGTTCAAAGTTTTGTTAAAATAAAACAAACTAATTTATTTTAGGGCATATTTTAACACAGCACAGTTTGGTAAAACTTTCCTATTGGTAAGTAACTCAATGTCAGGTGTACAGTAAAGCATACATAAATTTTCTAGAAAAAAAGTAAACTAAATAAGGATCTGAAGTGAAACATTGAAAGTCTTTGTAAATTACACATGACTCCTCCATAAAGTTCTATAGATTAAATGAGATAAACAAGCTTACAATACAGATTTTGAGAAGGGTTCAGTGTGCTGGGGTAAACAGTTACTGCAAAGATTGCTAGGCTATTAAACACATCTGCTCCTTGCCTTCTGCATTATATCAGGTCATGCTTTTCTTCCCTTGAAGGAAGAACCATGTGTGTTTAGTGTTCTAAGTTCCCTTAATCAATGAGTACTCATACCTCCACACCTCTTAGAAAATATGATCATATTCATGCCTACTTCCTACTTCCTATCTCTGCCCAAAAGTTCTAATTATACCTCCTGCATAACTATTGCCTTTCAGTTTTTTATTACATAGTCACAACAATATAACTTCATACAATGTACAAATATCTCATGACATCCATGTATGTGTGTTGTAAGAAGGCTGCTTGTTCGTTTCCCAGCTGCCCAGACTCCCAAAATAACCTCACAGAACTATATTGATGAAATCATTATTTGGGCAATTACTTAAACATATCCCTAACTAGCTCTTACATCTAGAATTAACCCATCTCAATTATTTTATACTTTACCATGATGCTTACGGCTTACCAGTAAGGTTTTAGCATGTCTATCTCTGGCGGTGGCTCCATGATTTCTCCTTGATTCCACCTCCTTTCTTTCAGCAGTCAGTTTAGTTTTCCCCACCTATCTCTCTACTCTACCCTATCACAGGCCTAGTTTCTTTATTAATCAATGGTATTCATACCATACAGAGTGGAATCACATATCACCTCCCCTTTTCTCTTTAAATATAAAGGAAGGTTTTAACATTAACACAGAAAATTACATATACCAAAACAGACATCAAGCATGAATTACAGCTACAATATTTATCTACTTTATATTATATCATAAGTAAGGAAAACTATATCTATATATTCTTCAACTCCATCAAATACTCCAGAAGGATATAGTATTACCCAAGTAAATAGGAAGTGCATTGTAAGCAACTTTCAAATCTCTAGAATTGTCAGAGACATCTCACTGTCTGTACTGTTGCCCAAAGTTTTTCTGTACCATTGGAGCATCCATCATCAGCCTACAGGCCTATAGTATCTAGTAGACTTTTATGAAGCAAGAAAATTTCAAAGACAGTCCTGCCTATATTAGCAGTTTTTCAGTTAATTTCTTCAGTGTACTACAGAATGTCTAGCAGACTCTTTCATGAAACAGGAACCCTGACGAACCATCTCATTTTTCTCTGGGTCCTGCATGTCCTGTTCACATAGCATACCATCAAGCAGTCTAGGCAAGAGTACTTCTTGACGAAATGACTATCAAAATCCATAAGGTACCTCTTCAATGCCCAGTTTCCTCTTGAAGTAGACTGGTGCTGCCAGAAGCAGATGTTTCTCATTATCATGAAAAAGTCCTAAGTCTTTAAACATTTTAAATGTCATATTCTAAAGCTCTCTGAAATATTTGAAGAATACATATCTAACTAAAATATATCTCTGTATATCTAGAAAAACTAGCATGACTACAAGCTTGACTGTTACAGATGATATCTATTAACCTATATTTCTTGATTCTACATATTTTTTAAATGAGCTGTACACAGTTCCTTAATTGAGAGCAGAAATACACATAACAAAATGACTTTAAATTTGTATCAATAAATTAAGATCCATACCAATGCAAATCTCTATAGCATATCCCCCTTTAAATGTAAACGTATAGCATATCCCCCTTTATAAACAATATTTGGAAATTTGGGTGTTGTTCTCTCCAAACTACTTCCTGCCATTTATTGGGTAAAATCTATTTTGGCACGTTCACAATGACTTTTCAGGGGATCTTGATCCATCGAACCATATTAACCTGGAATGAATCTACAGGTACTCATTCTCTGTGTCTTTATGTATTATGGAATGAGACATTAACTATCAAGGGCACAGGAAAACCTGCTCAATGATCCATCTATGGCACCAAGTTCCATTGTGGCTATTTTTACAACAATTACTTAATGGTCTGGAAAATAGCTAATTGTTGAATTGAATTGAGTGTATTCAATAAAGGATCAAATAAAACTCAATGATTTCTTCAAAATAATCTTTTCCTTGTTGTAAAATAGAAGGTAACTTTCCTACTTGCTTGATTTTATTAATTTGAGATTTATTAATTTTACAAATTAAAGCATTTTCAGGGCACAAATTAATGTGCCTCAAAAATGTATTGAGCCTTTTCATGCTAATTAGCATAATATTAGTATTAACAAATCACAATATAACATATATGGTTGCTTCAGAACAAAAAATGTTACTTATTTTTCTACCCAATGAGAGGGAAGTAATTCTTCTTACTGAAAACCTAGCCTACTACCCAAAGCTACTGAGGTCAGGACCTTAAAGGATAGCCTAAACCTACCACTTTACTTAAGAAAAATATTTACTGAGTCATCAATATTTATCCTTATATTCACATAATAGTTTAAATAACCCTCAGCCCTTCATCATAGAAACTGCTTTTGAAACCAATGTAGGCATAAAAAAGCAAAATTCATCAAAATGCAAAGAATGTCAGCCCCCACTTCATATATTTACAGATTAAATCCTACCCCTAAGGCTAGGAAATCATTGTGGAAGAGATGGCACAAAATTCTTAGAAACAGTGGAACACAGAAATTGCTATGAAACTGTATACCCTAGAAATATGATAAATATGATGATAAACAGGATGACTTGTTTAAACATGACATTAAGATTGCTTGCTTAATAATGAACTGAAGAAGGAAGATATCAACAGACATGCTAACATGGAATTGGTAAAATCTCAGAGGTTCTCAACCATAGAAAAATGACTAGAGGCAGCTAAAGTATACTGAGGGGAAGAGAAATCATTTTTTCCCAAAGAAGAGACCACTCCATTCATTTTTCCAATGCCTTGGATTCAGTCATAATATTATGTAATACAAGGACTATTACAGAGACTGAACAGGTTATCTATATATCTATCTATTTATTAATCATCTATCTACTGATCTACTCATATATAAATGCATATAAACTAATTTAATAATATTTTAATTTTAAAAATTAATAAAAATTATTTTAAAATTAACAGCTTTGCTTCTTGATGCATGAAAATTCAATTCTTTTGATGCTATATAGATAAATCCATAGTTCACTACATAAGGATTTAACTGTGAAATCAGATGAAATCATTCTCAAATGTTACTAAAATTTTGATGGAAGATAATGTCTATCCTATATCTACTTCTAAGGCATTGCACAAAATGGCTTTGATAAAATTAAAACAACAGTGTAAACATATCATTTTTATTGATTTTTATTGAGTTCTACATTTTTCTCTGCTCCCCTCCCTGCCTCTCCCGTCCCTTCCAACTCTCCCCCAAGTTCCCCATACTCCCAATTTACTCAGGAGATCTTGTCTTTTTCTTATTCCCATTTAGATTATATCTATGCATGTCTCTCTTAGTGTACTCATTGTTGTCTAAGTTCTCTGGGATTATGATTTGTGGGCTGGTTTTCTTTGTTTTATGTTTAAAAACTACTTATGAGGGAGTACATTAAGATCCCAAGAGATACATTTTCTTTAGAAAAGCATATATTAAATCACTGAGTTAGACATATAGGGATGCCTGGTTTCAAAGTAAGGTAAAATGTACATTATTATCATGTGTGACACTTGTTATATAACTTTTATATGATAGATATCAAGCATCTTGATGTAGAGTATTTGGTAAGTTTTTCTTACTTACCAAATACTTACAAATATTTGATATAACGATGACATATTATAAAATTGATGTTATCCTACTAATTACTTTCCTGAAGGCTTTTTTCATGTCTTTGTTCCTCAAGCTATAGATAAAGGGATTTAGCATCTGAGTGACCACAGTGTACATAACTGAAGCCACCACAGTCTTCCTTGGAGAGTCAGTAAATGCAGAGCTAATGTGTACTCCAAAGCCTGTGCCATAGAACAGGGACACAACTGACAAATGAGACCCACATGTTGAAAAGGCTTTATACTTTCCTCCCAAGGATGACATTTTTAAAACAGAGGATACAATGTGAATATAAGACAAAAGGATCCCCAAAACAGGAATACCAAAAAACACAACAGACACTGTGTATACAAGCAGATAATTGATGAAATTATCAGAACAGGCAAGTTTGATGATCTGAGCCAGCTCACAGAAGAAATGGGGAATTTCTGTTTCTGTGCAGAAAGACAGCATCAACATCATCAGAGTGTGGAATAGAGCATGTGTAACACTAAAGAACAGAGAACAGAGAAGCGACATCACACAGAAATGTGAATTCATAATAACTGTGTACTTCAGAGGGTGACAGATAGCAACATAGCGGTCATAGGCCATCACTGCAAGAAGACAGTTTTCTATACCAGCAAAATTCAAGATGAGACAGACCTGAGAGAGGCATCCTGTGTATGTGATGGTCTTATCCTGAGATTGGATATTGATCAACATATTTGGGATTGTGGTTGTGATTAAACAGATGTCATTAAAAGACAAGTTGGAAAGAAAGAAATACATGGGAGTATGTAGTTGAGAGTCAGACTTAACAGCCAGGATGATGAACAGATTTCCTAAGGTGGTAATTAGATATATGAACAGGAAGAGGCTGAAGATGAAAGGCTGCAGAGCTGGGTCTTCACTAAGTCCTAGAAGAATGAATTCTGAGGTAGCTGTTTGGTTGACAGATCCCATGTTTTTGAGTAATCTAGAAGAAAAGGAAGTTGTAAAGGTACCATCAACTTCATAAGCTTGTTCTTTGAATTCTAGACTGCAAATCTGTAAATAATTAAATTTCTTCCATTAATCCATATATTCTCTGATACTTGATTACAAAATCTCTAGCAAATAATCCTTGAATGAAATCCTCCCTAATGTAGAAACAATAATTAAAGAAAATAGCAATATTAAGTAATAGACATCATGTTTGCTGATAGAAACATGGGTTTGTTAAACAAGAAATTGGCGCTGCTTTTGTATAGAACAAGAGACCACTAGAATGGAGGCTGATTTGCATTGGTGGATATGTGAATAAGTATGTGTCAGGTGGATAACAGATAATGGTAAGAAATTTTACTATAGTCTTTCTACATGAAAAAGTTCAGCTAATATCCCATACATATTCATATGGACTTCACCTGTCTCATTAGATTAAAGAAGAAATATGATAAACATCTCACCTGAATGTTGATTATAGATGTACACTTGTGAAGGTCATAAAAAATCAAAGGGTCAACTGATTCTTCATTTAAAAGGATGATTTTTAGGAAACAGCTTAGGTATTCATTCATGACTGGTATAATAAAACTAAAGAGATCACAGACATACATCTACAGTCTTTGTGTCCCTGTGGCCCAATATTCAAGGCTTTTAATAGTATTCATTATGGAAATGCCACTGTAATCCCAGGTGTTCAAATACTTAATGCCTGTAAATGCTGAAGAGAAGAATTCAGCTTTCTCAGTTTCTTAAACAATTCCCAAGGCAGTGTTTTCATTCTGTTCTTACCATTTCTTCTGATTATGCAAAATATTGACTTTAATTCAAAATTATGAATAATACTTCTGTAATGAATCTTACTTCTCTTACTGGAGTACCATCAAAGAGAGGGAGGAGTGATAATATTAGCCAAGGCATCAAGACCATGATGGGGAGACCCACAGAAGCAACTGACCCAAGCTAGTGACGGCTCACTGACTCCAGACTGACAGCCATGCAATCTGCATAGGACTGAACTAGAATCCCTGATTGCAGGCGACAGTGAGTGGATTAGGCAGTTTATCAGGACACTGGAAGTAGGTCCAGAATCTATACTTAATACATGAAAGAACTGGCTTTTTAGAGCTCTCTCCTATAGAGTGATAACTAAACACAGCAGGGGAAGGACTTGGTCAGGCCTCAATGCATGATGAAAGAGTTTGTCGACTCCCAATGGGAGAAAGGCCAAAGTATCTCCGGGAGTGGATGGGTAGTGATGTGACAGGATGGTAGGGGTAGTGAAATAAGGAGAGAGAAAAAGAAGTGAGATTGATTTGTAAAATTAATAAACAAAAATAAAGCATAAATATCCAAAACTTTAAAAAGAATTGGATTTGGAAGAATATATATATATATATATATATATATATATATATATGTGTGTGTGTGTGTGTGTGTGTGTGTGTGTGTGTGTATAATTTTTTTCAGGACAGTGCTTCTTTGTAGCTTTGGAGCCTGTCCTGGAACTAGCTCCTGTAGACCTACTGGCTTCAAACTCACAGAGATCTGCCTGCCTTTGCCTCCCTAGTTCTGGGATTAAAGGCATGCACCACCACCACCTGTATGATTTCTATTTTTACTGTGATATATTTTATTTATTCTTTTCTTCTACAATACATCCTATCTACAACATTGCCTACCTCCATTTCTCCCAGTTTCCTTCACCTCACATTTCTCTAAGCTTCACTCTTCAATTTACCTTCAGAAAAGTTACCAAGGAGTATCAATGGAACACAGCTGAACATGACACAATAATACCAGGCATAAACCTTCATAACAGGATTGAGAGAGACAATATAATAGGAAGAAAAGACTGGCAATAGAAGGTAAAAGAGTCAGAGATATACCCACACCCACTGTAAGGACTCCCACAAAATCACCAAGTTAACAGACCATAACATATATGCAGAGGACCTAGTATAGATCCATGTAGCCTCCTCGATTGCCACTTGAGTCTCCTCTATGAGCTCTTAAATGACCTGCTTACTTGATTCTGTAGCCTGTGTTCTTTTGTTGTCTTCAACCCTTCTGTCTCCTACCCTTCTTCCACAGAGTTTATTGAGCTTCCAGGGAAAGGATGCAGTGAACATATTTCCAATTTGGGCTCTATTATTTTCTACTTTTTGTCTATGAGTTTCTACATCTGCTCCTATCAGCTACCAGAAGAAGCCTCTCTGAAGATGATTGAACCAGGTACAGAAAAAGGACTCCTATTTTAGGTATATGTATATACTTTAAATGGAGGGGCATGCACTGTTTCTATGAAGTGGAGATAAATTAGCATCAGTTAAACTGAGACTCAATCAAAAATTTTCTCAATAATTGACTGTGGGCATGTCTGTGAATATTTTCTTGATTAATGATTGATGTGGGATGGTTAAAGGTTATGCCATCTCTTGAAAGGTTGCCCTGGAATTTAGAAGAGATCATTGGGACTGACTCTAACATTAAACCGTGAAGAAGTCAACCTATACAGACCCTCCAAACAAGTGAAGACATATAAAGTAGTAATAAAAGTCAACCAACAATAAAGAAGTCAAGGTCAGATAGATTAACAGCAGAATTATACTAGATCATCAAATATCTACAGACAATACTTTTTAACATATGAAATAAAATGGAAATAGAAAAACAATCATAAATTCCATCTACTAACAAGGTATCCCTTTAGTAGCAAAATCAGGAAAAGACACACAAATAAAGAAAACAACAGGTCAATATCCATGGTGAACATACTCAGAAATTTAGTAAAATGCTTGCAAATAGAGTACGGACATCATTCATAAGAGTTATCCACTGTCATGGTTCAAAACAAAATGCCCCCCCCCCAAAGTAGTGACACTATTAGGAGTTGGGACCTTTTTGGAGAAAGTGGGTCTCTTTGGGAGCAGACTTTGGGATCTCTTTTGCTCAAGCTTCCCTCACTGAGTTGGTCAAATTCGTTTCCTACTATAGTAAGAAAGAACAGTGGGCTGCTTTCCCACATGGATCCTGGCTAGCTTACCCCGAAATAATTACACAGAAATTGTATTTATTTAAACACTGCCGGGTCCATTATATCTAGCCTCTTCTTGGCTATCTCTTACATCTTAATTAACCTATTTTTAATAAATCTGTGTATCACTACGTGACTGTGGCTTATTGGGATGAGTGTAACCTACGTCCATCTCGGAGAGGAGAGCCATGGCATCTACCTGACTCTGCTATATTTCTCCCAACATTCTGTTCAGTCTACTTCACCTATCTAAATTCTGCCCTATCAAAAAAACCAAAACAGTTTCTTTATTAACCAATAAAAGTATCACATAGACAGATGACCCTCCTACACCACCCTATAAGCCATATACTCCTGGATATTCTTGATCACAGCCTCTGCCAGTATGCCACCAAGCATCTTACCATGATGATAATGAATTGAACTTCTGAAACTATTAGTGAATCCTCTCAAATATTTTCCATATAAGAGTTCACATGGTCACAGTGTCTTGGTGTCTTCACACCAATAAAACCTTTAACTAAAACAGAAGTTACTACCAGGGACTGAGGTATTTCTGTGATAGGTCTGTGGTTTTGGGCGGAATTTGGATCTCAGTACTTTGGTTTATGAAGGGAGTGGAATGTTTTAATCATTGGTTATTTTGGCCATAGTAGTAGGAGCATGAAAGACTGAAGTGCTAACAATTCTTTGAACTGTCAGTGGCTCAGTGCAAAGCTTTTAGAAGAGAAGAATTTTAGTATGTTCTCAGATCATTCTTGTGATATTTTATTGAAAAACGTGGCTGCCTTTTGCCCTTTTCAGAAGAGACTGTCTGAGGCTAAAGTAAAGCATTTTAGAGTAATTACACTAACAGAAGAAATCTCAAAACAGCCTGGTATAGAATCTGTCATGTGGATATTAATGGTAACTCGAATGAAGTTAAAATGGGGCAATCTAGGGAGGGTGAATTACAAAATGAAAATTTTAAGGAGAAATTTTACCAGTAAGTGAAATAGATTCTGTGTACAAGAGATGTACAGATTCTAAATTCTGTGTACAAGAGATGAAAGGATTAAGATATGGAATAAACGGAGTGGTGGCCTCATATCTAGATCCTATTGAGCTAACTTTCCAACTGGTGGAAATGAACTAAAGAAAAGCTTAGAGCTTGGTAAGGTGGGCCACACCTTTAATCCCAGCACTAGGAAAGCAGAGACTGGCAGATTTCTGATTCTGAGGGCAGCCTGGTTTGCAAAGCAAATTTTAGGAAAGTCAAGCTTAGGCAGTGAAGGACAGAAAACTAGAGATGAAGAATGGGGGAGCTCTGTTCCAAACTCCATCAAGGAACAGAACTTGACAACTTCAGCAACATCCTTCTGGGTTTAGAGTTATGTAAGAGAAACTTGTTAATAAAGTAACAGAGACTGGCCGTATTTCAAGAAAGTTCCTGAATGGAGGCTTCATATGTAGAAAAGCTATTGTGTAAAACTGTAAAGTAGAAGCCTGTATTGCTTGGAGAACACTAGATGTTAGAGATGACAAAGTTACCTGCCAAGGTGAGTTCCTAACAGGGATCTAAATCAGCTAAAGAGAAAGAAACGTCTTGCAGTTGACAAAGCTGAACAGAGTGGAAATAAGAGGAGCACCTCAACATCAGACATGAAGATTCAGAGTTTGAAGTTTCCCCAACTGGTTCGCAGTCTTGCTTAAGTTCATGGTTTCCTCACTATGCTTCCTTACCTATATTTTGGAATGGTAGTGTGTATCCTGTGTCATTAAAATTTGGATGTATATGATTATCTTTTTTAAAAAAATAGCTTTACAGGGGATTACAATTAAGAGATTGTTATGCATTTCACAAGAGACATTGAATCAAGTTTGAGACTGTTATGGACTATGGGGACTTTTAAGTTGGACTGAATGCATTTTTGCATTATGATATAGCTATAATGGTTTGTGGGTCAGAGAGTGGAATGTGGTGTTTTCAGAGAAAATTACCTCTAAAGAGAATGGCAAGATTAGGCGATGTGGCCTTGTTGGAGGAAGTATATCTTTGTGGGTGTAGGCTTTGAGGTTTCTTATGCTCAAGCCTCCCACACTGAGTCAGTCAGTAGACTCCCTCTTACCTGAAAGATGTAGGACTCTCTGGCATTCTGCCAGTACAACATCTGCCTGAAAGCTTCTATGCTCGTCACCATGATAATGAACCAATTTTCTGAAAGTGTAAGCAATGTTTTCCGTATAAGAGTCACTGTGGTTATGGTGTTTCTTCAAAGAAATAAAAACCTTAATTAATATATCCACCATGGCTAATTTAGATTATCCCTTAAACGTAAATGTAGGGGCTGGAGAGATGGCTGAGAGGTTAAGAGCACTGACTGCTCTTCCAGAGGTCCTGAGTTCAATTCCCAGCAACCACATGGTGGCTTACAGCCATTTATAATGAGACCTGGTGCCCCCTTCTGGCTTGCAGGCACACGTGGAAGGAATGCTATACACATAATATAATAAATAAATAAATATTTTAAAAGAAGTAAATGTAATTCAAGATACAAAAGTCAATGAACAAAACAAACAACATAAACAAGCTTGAAGATAAAAATCACACCAAACTTCTCAGTAAATGAATTAACCGTGGCAAAATCCCCCTTGCCTTCATAAAAAAATGCTAGTCAGTAAGTGCATATAGAGAAGAAATATCAACATAATATAAGCTTTAAATAATTTTAAATAATTCTATTTAAAGAATGGTCAAGGGTTTGTTATTTCACTATTGTAATGAATATTGAAAAATGAGAAAGTGATTGTGCCCAGCCTTGGAATATGAGAAATGAAACAATTCTGACCTGTAGACCTGGAATTAGCAGTTAACATCTTTACCATTTTTTTAAATTAATGCTGTAGCTATGGTAGCTTTGATTTTAACCCAGAGACCTGTGTCCCTCACCCCACACTATCCCAATGAGGATTTCTTGTGTTCTGGCATTTGAGATGGCTTGACCGGCTGCCAAAAAGTAGCAGTAACATTTATATAGTGCAATCTCTTTATGAAGTATGTGTATTGTCTGACCTGTCTTCCATCCCTGTGCTCCCAATGCACAATTATTCTTGTAGTTGAAAACAAAATGGAGAGGCTTTTGGGTTGGGCCATTTTGGTCATGGACATTAGCAACTTTGCACATGTAAAAGGCAGTGTCCCTGCAATCACATTCACCAGGCTCTTTAAGCACCCAGAGGATCACTACTCTTCCCAAAGCACTAGTATTTATTCTGTGCATGTACCAACACAGTAAATGATTCTTTAAAACTCAGTCTGTGTCAACATGCATGCTGTCTTTTACTCAAATATATATGTTCTCTTTTTAAATATATTAAAATAAAATGTATATAGTTACCTTTGGAAAAAAATATAAGCTTTTTTACTTATAATGTTGACTCATATAAAAATAAGAGTCAACATTAACCTAAATGGCAAAAGGCTTAAAGAAATCCATCCGAGATCAGAGTTTTACACTAATCCCACTAACTATTGTGCTTGAAGTATTATCTGGAGTAATAAAGTGAACAAACAAAATTTAAAGGAGACAAAATAGAGAAGTATTCAAACTACCCTTATTTGCAGGTGACAAGGTATTAGAGATCCCCAAACTTCTACTGGAAAAAAATTCTAGAAATAATAAATTCAGCAATGGGGCAATATACAGAAACAACTCATACAAATCAAGAGCTTTTATATATCCATCACAAACATGCATCAAACGAGATCATGAACATACTTCAAGTCACAAAGAAAATAAAATAAGAAGAAATGAACCTAAATAAGGAAGTGAAGGACCTCTAAAATGAAACCTTTAAATCTATAAAGCAATAGGCAGGGAAAGACACTAGGACAAAGAAAGACATAATGTTCATGGATTGGCATAATTAACTATGTGAAAAAGTTAATTGTTTAGTATTATTGTTTTAGTGTTATTTGTTGCCATGATGAACACCATCACAAAAATCTAGTTTAGTAGGAAAGGGTTTATATTGCTTACAATTCTATATCATATCCATAGTTGAAGAAATCCAGGAGAAGAACACAAACAGAACAGGAACCTGGAGGCAGGAACTGATACAGAGACTATGGAGGTGTACTGTTTACTGGATTGTTCTTCATTGTTTGATTAGCCTGATTTCTAATAGAATCAAAGACAAGCATGCAAGTGGTAAGACTATCCACAATAGTCTAGGCTCTACCACACTGATCAATAATTTAGTAAAATGCTTTAGAGTTAGGTCTTATGGAGGAAATTACTCAACTGACGACCCTTCATACAGATGTATCTAGATTCTTTCAGGTTGATATAAAACTAGCCAGGACAGCAATCAAATGTTATTTATAGATTCAATGAAATTTCAATGAAAATCCCATTTTATTCATCACATAAATAAAAAAGAATATTCTAAAATTCATATGGAACAACAAAGGATCCAAGATAGTCAAAATAATCTTTACCCATAAACTAATACTAGAAAGATTATTATTTAATATCTTAAGATACAAAATAGAGTTACAGTAATAAAAATGGATATTGACAGAAAAACAGACATGCAGAAAAATGGAATTGAATAATAAAGTGAGAGTAAACATAACCTCAGCTCTTTGCTATTTCACATAGATGCCAAAAACTTAAACTGAAGAAAAGAAAGAATCTTCAACAAATTGTGTTGTATAAACTGGATATCCACATTGAGACAAATGAAATTTATCCCTATCACCTTGCACAAAACCTAAGTGCCGGGGGCTGGAGAGATGGCTCAGTGGTTAAGAGCATTGCCTGCTCTTCCAAAGGTCCTGAGTTCAATTCCCAGCAACCACATGGTGGCTCACAACCATCTGTAAAGAGGTCTGGCGCCCTCTTCTGGCCTTCAGACATATACACAGACAGAATATTGTATACATAATAAACAAATAAATATTTAAAAAAAAAAAAAACCTAAGTGCCTCAAAGACCTAAATGTGAAGCCTGAAATACTAAAATAACCCAGGCTGTGATGGCAGATGCCTTTAATCCCAGCACTCAAGAGGCAGAGCCAGGTGAATCTCTGTGAATTCAAGGCCAGCAAGGTCTATGAAAGTTCCAGGACAGGCACCAAAGCTACACAAAGAAACCCTGTCTCAAAAAGCCAAAAGAAAAAAGAAAAGAAAATTCTAAAAGGTAATATAGGCTGTATCTTATACCTCATATGATAGAGGTGTAATAAAGGACTTACTAATTAATAGGATTTTCTATCTGCAAGAATAAAGCCCAACATTTGACACATGAAATTTCATAAATCTAGAAATCTCCTGCACAACAAAGAATAGTCACCTGATTAGAGAGGAAGCACAAGGAAAGAAAGATTCTTTGTCCACTATATATCTGATGGAATGCTGATATCTAGAATGTATAAAGAACTAAAAAACCTCAAACAAAGAAACAGACACAAAACCTATTTAAAAGTTACCCAAGAAAAAGACAGAGTTGTCAAAAGAAGAAAAAGAATGATTAATAAATATCTTAAAATATTTTATCATTTCTAACAATTTTAGAAACACAAATCAGTTCAACTTTTGGACTTCATCTTACCCTGGTGAGAATGTCAAAGACAAAAGTTCTAGAAAAGTTTCAAGGAAAATGAAATTCTCATTTACTGTTGTTAGAATTGCAAAACAGTGCAGCAATTATAGAAATCATTTAAGACCAGTCTAAAAATATATCTGCATATAATCCATCTATAACTATCCTTAGGATGTGCCCCAACACTTGATATCTTACTCCATAGCTATGTTTTTAGCCAAGCTTATTATTAACAGTCTATATTTTGAAACAATTTAAAGTAATTTAACTAATGAATAAATAATAAAAATATAATATACATGCACTAAAGAATACCATTTAGCTCTAAACAATAAGTATATTAAGAATATTATAGGTAAACATATGCATTGATAAAAGATCATATTGATAGAGGAAACTCAGATGCAAAAGAAAACATTGAAAAATATTCTATCTTGTCATGGACTCCTAGATATAAACTTTCAAATGTGAGAATATATATATACATTCTCATATATATATAATCATATATATATGTGTATACATATATATACATATATACGATTTATGAAACAACCAGGAAAGTAAACAAAAAATTGCCATGGTCATGGATGGGGAGCTACAGTGAGGGAACAATGAGGTACAAATTATCTGATAAGTGAAATGAGAAAAGAATGATTATAAACCAAGAGATGGTTATAGAATGGTAGAACCATTTTGTAAATCAAAATGTAATGATTCTTCAAGAAACTGGGGTGCAAATACCTTAGGATCCATCTATATTGCTGTGCAGAATAGTTTTATGTCAACTTATTACAAGCTAAAGTCATCTGAGAAGGATCACCTCAATTAAGAAAATGTATCTATGATGTTGCATTGCATTTTCATAATTACTGTTAATTGTAAAGAGCCCAGACCGTTGTGGTTGGTGCTATACTTGAGACTAATGTCCTGGGTTCATATGAAATCAGTATGAAGAAACCATGGGGAACAAGACAGGCAGCAGCAAACATTTATGACCTCTGTATGAGCTCCTGCATGCAAGTTTCTATTCTGTTTGAGTTACTGTTTTGACTTCCTTCAATGATATTCTAACATGAATTTTTAGTTTTTAAGTTATACAGGTATTAATTGTTATAGGTCAATAGTTGTTCATGTTTGTTGTAATACAGTCAGATCTATTAGGTTCTTTAAATATATAGAGACTGTATTCTGTCTAGATAGGAAATCTTCAACCATTTCAAGGATCTGTAGAACATGGCATTTAAATAACAGGATTTTGTTGACATGAGACATGATTGCTCCTGGCAGCACTCATCTATTCCTGAGAGAATGTTGATCACCAAAGACACTTCAATTGGAGCCTGTTTTCTTCTTGACAAAAACTGGCCTTTGGGCAAAGAAATACCCATGCCTCAATCACTGACAAGATATACAGTATCCAAAAATGGATAAACAGAACCGTCAACTATTGCCACGACAGAGTAAGATGGTTTTAAAAAATTTCTCTCTTTTAAAAATGGTCTTTCAGTTATTCTAGGCCTTAGCCCAAGTTGGTTGCTTCAACATTGCAAATGAGACTTTGGGTGATTGCCCAGGTAGCTAGTTGTCTGTCATATTTTGCTCACTTTGGAAGCTACTTGATTATACTTCCTGCCTGCTCAGGCCTTTGATAGGGTTAAAGATTAGATAGTCATAGTTAGCATCCACTTATAATCTAGCCAAGCCATTTCCAATACAAGACTTAGACTCCATAGGATAGAATATTTATCAAAACATTTAGCATATGTTCCTTGCTTAATATTGTTTATGCTGATTGTAATTCTAATCTTATACTTAATATCTCTTCCTAGTTACATTGTTTTGTATTGGGTTTGGAACTTTATTACTTAAACAAAAGGGGGAGGTGTTGTGGGAACTCCTTTCACTCCTTCAGCCAATAGCATTTAAGATACCAGCCCACTTGGGAAGTAATTTTTTGAAGGTGTTTATGGTGACCTTTCAGGTGGTCTTAGTCCATCAAACCATATTGGTCTGGAAGCAATCCACAGGTTCTTATCTTCTGTGCAAACAAAAGAAGAACCTCTTTTTCAAAGCAGCATATTCTTTAACTCAAATTTTTAAATCAAGATACCTTTATATTGGTGTAACTTAGCATCCCATAAAATGAAATGTCTCTCTGTACTTAGCTCCTTCATAGTCAAAGTATTGAAAGGAAACACAATAATATACATAATCCAAACTCTCTGTTTTCAATCTTCATGTATCTTATTTTTCTTGACTCCTTTGATCTATGGTATTCTGTACTGTCTCTTTAAATACTTTATTTAAAAAAATTACTTCTTTTATAACTGTCCTATAGTCTTTTTCTTTTCTCTCCCAAGTTTACATACATTTAAGCAACACTGTGACCCATTTAGAGTTTTTTTTTACATCTGAATTTGTCTTTATTGTGTATCTGTCCTTTTCAGACCAAGACTCCTAAAAACTCTAAATACTTCTTAAAAACCTAAGCGCTAGCATTGCTATGGCAAATATGACCCTGCCTGCTTGTTCCACCCAATTTAACATGTCTCTGGGTCTTCTGGGTGTGAACCATCCTCACCACCTCAACTCTAATAACCAGTTGTCCCATTCTGCTGCCAAGTAACTTGCAGCACACTATCCACAAACCCCATGTACATACTTGGCCTCCTGAAGAGTTTGCACTGGCAACCTGACCCAGGAAGCCACAATTTTAAACCCATGTGGCTTTGTTTGTTGTTGTTGTTACCACTAAATCAGGAAAACTTCTCTTAAAGGAGCCATGTCATTAAGCCGTGTTTAGCTCTGTTTTTTGTTTGTTTTTGTTTTGTCTAGAATTCCTTCCCAAGCTCTCTCAGGTTTTAAGTGGATTTTAGTTGGTCACGTTGGTGTCAATTTGTTGAATGAAGCCACTTGTTCATCTGGTCTTGATTTAATTTTGGTATATTGTATTTATCTAAAAACAAGTCCATTTCTTTTAAATTTTCCAACTTTGTAGCATACAGGCCTTTGTAGTAAGACCTAATGATTCTCTGAATTTCCTCTGTGTCTGTTGTTATGTCCCCCCTTTCTTTTCTGAGCTTGTTAATTTGAGTGTTCTTTCTCTGCTTTTTGATTAGTTTGGATAGTGGTTTGATGTACAAAGACCACCTGAAAGGTCACCATGAACACCTTCAAAAAATTACTTCCCCTAACTGCTGACTGAGATGAACCTAGCACACAGGATACACCATGAACAGTGCTCCCAAACAGCAGGAAGCAGTTTGAATAAAACTATGCCCATATTCCCAAATATTGTCTATAAATGTTTGCTTATACTTAAAGGGGGATATGATAGAGATATGAATAATTTGTTTTGGTATGGATCTTGGTTTATTCATACAAATTTAAGGTAAAATTTGTTATATTGTATATGTATATTTCTGCCCTTGGTTAAGGTAGTGTGTTTGTGTAGTTCATTTAAAAATGTAATGTAGGTTCGGGCTCTAGGACCGAATCTGAATCGGCAGGGCAAACGGGAGGGTGGTAGCTCCTTTGTCCCCACTAGCCTGCATGCAGCCAGCTAGGTAGGTCCTTTGTTTACGAGACACGCAAGCAGCAAGGAGATCCGGTCCAGGCACCAGGAGAGACATCACTGGGGTGAGTGAGTTTCTGACCGCAGCAGCAGCCCGGGACAGGGAACTCAGACACCCCTCCTACACTTCCTGGTCATCCTCAGGGGCTACTCTGCCCGATACTTCCTCTCTCTT